>NW_016812419.1:365070-385639 GCF_001698545.2 Rhinopithecus bieti
AACATACAACAAATCTTAACAAATTTAAAAGAAGTGAAATTATCCAATGTGTGTTCCATAATGGAATTAAACTAGAAATCAATAATAGAAAGGTAAGAGGAAAAACTCCAAATACTGGGAAAGTTAACACAGTACTTCTAAAAAATCCATGGGTGAAAGAGGAAATAGGAGGGGAAATTGAAAAATGTTCCAAAATGAATGAAAATAAAAATACAACATATTGAAATTTGTACAACGTATCCATAGCAGGACTTAGAGGAAATTTATAGCATTACATGCTTACAGTAGAAAAGAAGAAAGGTCTTGAATAATAACAACAAACAGTTCCTATTTTAACAAATTAGAAAAAGAACAAAATAAACCCTAATCAAATGGAAGAAAGAAAATAGTTAAGAGCAGAAATGAATAAAATTGAAAACAAATAAATAATAGATAAAATCAACCAAACCCAAAACTGGAGCTTTGAAAAGATCGATAGAATTGATAAATCCCTAGCAAGGCTGAGAAAGAATAAAAGAAAGAAAACACAAATTACCAATATCAGGAAGGAAAGAAGATTATCGTTATAGACCTTGCAAACATGAAAAGGATAATAAATAAATAATATGAACAACTCTATGTACATGAATTTAACATGAATTTCTCCCTATGATCAGAAACAAGGCAAGAATGACCACAATTACCCCCTTCCAATTCCACACCAGTGAATTATTCAGTATAGTAAGTCAAGAAAAAGAAATAAAAAGAAAATACATTGGAAAGGAAGAAATAAAATTGTTCTTACATGCCAGCAAGATGGTCGTCTACATAGAAGCTTAGATGAAATAGACCAATTTCTTGTAAATCACAAATTTGCAAAATTCACCCAAGATAAAATAGATAACCTGAATAATCCTTTACCTATTAAATAAATTAATTTCATAGTTAAAAACCTTTCAAAAAGAAATCTCTAGGCCCAGATGGTAAAGTCTACCTAGCATTTAAAGAAGAAATAGCATCAGTTTTTTTAAAATCTCTTCAGAAAACAGTAGAAGATGGAACACTTTCCAACTCATTTTATAAGTCCAACATTGCCCTGATACCAAAGCCAGACAAAGGGATTTCAATAATGGAAAGTTACACACTAATACCTCTCATGAACATAGACACAAAAATTCTCAGTGAAACATTAGAAAATTGAATCCATCAATATAGAAAACAATAAAGCAACCAAGCGGGGTTTATCTTAGAAATGCAGTATTCAAAATAGATAGAGTAGTTCACAATATTGACAATTTAAAGAAGAAGAAAACCACAAGATCATAGCAATTTATGCAGAAAAAGCACTTAATAAAATTCAATATTCATCCACAATAAAAGAAAATAAAACTAGAAAAAAAGAACTATCCCTTAGCCCGATAAAGGGGCATCTACAAAAAACCTAGAGTTAATATCATATTTAATGGTAAAAAATGCAATACTTTCTCCCTATGATCAGCAACAAGGCCAGAATGACCACAATTAACCCTCCAATTCAACACCACTGAATTAGGCAGTGCAGTAAGTCAAGAAAAAGAAATAAAAGGCATATATTTGGAAATGAAGATATAAAATTGTGCCTATGTGTAGGCAACATGATTGTCTACACAGAATATCCCAAGAAATCTGCAAAACAAAAACAAAACTAAAAAAAAAAAAAAAAAACCCTTAGAACTAGTGAGTTTAGCAAAGTTGCAGATAGAAGTTCAACATACAAAACTAAACAGTAATTCTATGCACTAGTAGGGTACACCTATAAACCAAAATTTAAAACAACACAATTCATAATAACTCTGAAAGATTGAACTACTCAGGCATAAATGTGAAAAAGTATGTGTAGGATCTTTATGCTGAAAACTATAAAACAGTGATGAAATAAATCAAAGAAGTCTTTTAAAAGTGAAGAAAAATGGGTATATCATGGAAAAGTGATATACCATGGTCATGGATTGTTAGTTTAGTATAAATCAATATGTGAATTCTCTCCAGAAATGATGTATAGATTAAATGCAATACCAGTCAAGATCCAAGCAAGACTTCTGTACATATAAACAAGCTGATCTTAAAATTTATATAGAAAGGCAAGGAAAGTAGCTAAAACAAATTTTAAAAAGAATAAAGAATCAACAAATCACATTTCTCCATGTTAAGACTTACTCTATAGCTACAGTAATTGAGACAGTGTGGACTGGCAAAGGGCTAGACACAGAGATCACTGGATCAGAATATAGCATCCAGAAATAAACTCATAGTAGTATGGTCAACTGATTTTTGCTGAAGTTGCCAGGAGTGGGCACTGGTCCCTTTTGGCAGTCTGTGGTCAGGGATTTAAGTGGGCACAGGGAGCCCTACATGGAAGAAACTCTAACTTTCCCCATAAATCCTGAAAGAGAGCAGTTGAGTCCCTCCTACAGCCCATAGCCTTTTCAGAAGCAGGCAATGAGGTGGGAGGAAGTGTCCCAGACAGGGGAAACAGCAAGTGGAAAGGCTCTGGCATGTCTGAGTAACAAGGAAGCGAGTGTGGCTGGGGCATGGGGAACAAGGGGAAGAGCAGTAGAAGGTGAGGTCCGAGGGGCCCAAGCACAGAGGACCTTGCTGGCACCCAGAAGGACTTTAGTTTTTCCTTTGAGGTTTGCCCTGGGAGGGTTTTGAACCAAGGAGTGACACAATCTGACTACCTTTGTAATGGGCTCATTCTCACTGCTGGGTTGCAAAATGACTGAATGAGAGCAAGGGATGAAGCCAGGAGACAAATTAGGAAGCTGCTGAGATAATCCATGTGATAGATGATGGTGACTTAGACCAAGGTGGAAGCAAGCAGTGGAGGTGTTGAGATATTGTCAATGGGTCTGGACATAATTTGAAGGTACATACTGTTGGGGGAGAGAGAGAAAGAGAGAGAGAGAGAGAGAGAGAAAATGTTAGGGGCTGTGGTGAGAATTTTTTACTGTGGGTTGTAGTTAGAAGAAGAAGAAGAAGAAGAAGAAGAAGAAGAAGAAGAGGAACAAAAATCCAAGTTCGGGGGAGGTGGCTCACGTCTGTAATCTCAGCAATTTGGGAGTCTGAGGTAGGAAGATTTCTTGAGCCCAGGAGTTCAAGACTAACCAGGCCAGCCTGGGCAACAGTGAGACCCTGTCTCTACAGAAAATATTAAAATTAGCTGAGCATGATGGCACATGACCGTAGTCCAGGTACTTGGGAGGCTGAAGTGGGAGAATCACTTGAGCCCAGGAGGTTGAGGCTTGCAGTGAGCCGTGATTGCTCCACTGCACTCCAGCGCCTGGGAGACAGAGAGAGAGATCTTGTCTCAAAAAACAAAAAAACAAAACAAAACAAAACAAAACAAAACAAAACAAAACAAAACAAAAAAACCCAAGCAATTATATTTCTCCTCCATTCTGTTTCCTTGAAGGCTGACTCAGAGATCCCACAACTGCTTCAGACCTCTGAATGCCAATCCAGAGTATGTCCCTGTAATGGGTAAGGCAAGTAGAAAGCTACTGTCTTACCTTCTTGGGAACCTCTGAATTTTTCCCCAAGGTGTGTGTGTGAAAGAAGCTGCTCTCCTCATCTGGCCTGCTGAATGGCCTGGCATCATGGGCACAGCCAACAGAGTTTGGTAGACTGGACTCACTCCATGGGGTTTCAGATCACAAATGAATAGATTTCCTTGTCTTTATTTTATAGATAAGAAACTTAGATGTGGAGAACTATGACTCCATGCCCAGTATCTTAGATCTAGTTGGTGGCAGAGTTGCAGTTTCTGTCTGCTGGTCCATTTGTACATGGGAAGTGCTCAGGGCAGATGGCCACCTTCCTCTTTCTTTAGCAATCTTTTCTTTATATTTTCCTTTCTTCCTTTCCCCCTTTCCACCTTTCCTTCCTTCCTTCCTTCCTTCCTTCCTTCCTTCCTTCCTTCCTTCCTTCCTTCCTTCCTTCCTTTTCTTTTCTTTTTTTCCTTTTTTTGATGGATCCTCACCCTGTGGCCAGGCTGGAGTGCAGTGGCTCGATCTTGGCTCACTGCAACCTCTGCCTCCTAGGTTCAAGTCATTTTCCTGCCTCAGCCACCCAAGTAGCTGGGACTACAGGCAAGCGCCACCACACCCAGCTAAATTTTTGCATTTTTAGTAGAGACAAGATTTCACCGTGTTAGCCAGGATAGTCTCAATCTCTAGACCTTGTGATCCACTCGCCTCAGCCTCCCAAAGTGCTGAGATTATAGGCGTGAGCCACCGCGCCTGGCCAGTAATTTTATCTTTCTAAAGAGCCCAGAGGCCTTCCCTCATGAACCAGGTCAGCAGTGCAGTGGCCAGGGTGGTGGTGCAGGGAGTTGATGCCCTCCAGGATTCTGCTTCTTAAGGAGCCCCTTGCCTGCTTGCATGCCTGCCTGCAAGCTCTGACCTTCCATTCACCCAGGCAATGAAGGAGAACAAACAGCAGAGGCAGCTGGACACAGTGACAGACCAAGTCAGGGTGACTAACAGTGTGAAGTGCCCATCAGGCTGGTGTGCTGAGTGTAGACTGCAGCTTTGAACACAAGTGAAGGCATGCGCCTATTGTTATTTTAATTTTTAGGCTACAGAGTTGTTATGGGCTCAACTGTGTCCTCCTCAAAATTCATATGCTGATATTCTTACCTCCGGTACCTCAGAATGTGACTGTATTTTGATACAGGGTTTCTACAGAGGTAATCAAACGGAAATGAGGTCTTTAGCATGGGCCCTAGTACAATACAACAAGTGCGCTTATAAGAACAGGAAGTTTGAACACAGACACTCACAGAGAAAAGACGATGTGAGACTCTTGGGTAGTAGACAGCCATCTACATGCCAAGGACTGCTGGTACCCTACTTGCACCCTGCTGGCACCTGGATCTCAGATTTCCAGCCTCTAGAAGTGCAAGAAATAAATTCCTGTCATTTAAGCCACCCAATCCATGGTACTCTGTAATGGTAGCCTGAGCAGATTTAGACAAGAGTCATCCTGTGTTCTTGATTGCAGGTCAAGATATGACAAGTGTGGTCCTGCCCAGTCCAGGCCTATGCCCCTAATCAAGGGGCGGCCACTAAGACAGCAACTGAGGAGTTGGGAGCAGAGAGGCCCAACACAAAGCACTTCCTGCAGCCTCTGTCTCCAGCATCCCTCCTCTCTCCTTCCCTGCTGCCTTCTGGGTCTGTTATTGGCCAACAGGAGCGGCTGCAGGGCCCTTTCCAGGCCCCTCCACATTGCCCAAAGGAGACCCCACAGCTAGAAGCACCTTCCTAACAGCCAGCCATTGCTCCTCTGGCACCTAAAAGCAGCTGCAAGCAAGGGCAGGGGAGGGGGTTAAGAATGCCTGGTTCTCCTGGGGTTGGCACCTAGCAGCCTCCTCTGATCCCCTCAAAAAGTAAGAAGGTTTAGCCTGTGGGTGCACCTGCTTGGTGCCTCCTGGAGAGCTTGTTTTTAGCACATGCACCCTTTCCTCTCTCTGTCTGTCTTTTTTTTCTAAATAAGAGAAGGCAGTTCTTGCAGCACCAGGAGTGGAAAAGAGTGAGGGGCCAAGGACTGAAAGACTCAGATAGTGTTACACATAACAGTGGGCGTATTTTATGGAAAGCAGCCGACAATCAGTGTTTGCAGACGCCTTTTATTTTATATTATTTCCTCATCTGTTCAGCTTTCTTGGGCGGGAGCCAGAAAGTTAATATTCTCAGTCAAAGTCGGCCTTTTATCTGTCAGGTTCAAAATGAAACCTAGACGCTGGGGTTTTAAAGTGTCTCAGTCAAAAGGCAAACACACCTTCTCAGCAACTCCAGCCCAGGGACTGTCGCTGAGGCTGCCGCTCCTGAGAGAAGCCTGGCTCTTACTGGGGGCTTTTGATTAAGAGTTGCTGTTGTTCCTTCAGCAGGACACGCGTCAGCCTGGGGAACCTGGCCTGACCACAGCCTTTTGGCGTCAAAGCGCATGAACATGGTGCCATCAGCCAGTGTCTGGGTCACCTCACAGATCATGCCAGGGTCCCAGGCAATTTGGCTGGCTAAACGAGGCCGGTGAAAGGAAAGGTCAGGATGGGGTGGTTAATCCCTGCCTGAGTCCTGGCTGGGCTCCTGAAAACAGCCTCTGTGAGAAACAGTTTGCAGAGTTGTGATGGTTTTCAAACTTGTCTCCAATTTCTTTGACGGTGCCCCCATGAAAAGGTGGAGCTTTATTTCCCTCCCCTTGAATCTGAGCTGCCTTTCATGACTCACTTCTAATAAAGAGTAACACAAGTAACAAAAAGTGATGCTGTGTGGTTTCCCAGGCTAGATCATAAAAAGTAAAACAGCTTCCACCTGGCACTCGCTCTCTCATGGGACACTCACTTTGGGAGCCCCAAACCTGCCATGTAAGAAATCCAGCTGTCCTGAAGTCACTATCCTGGAGGAACTGTGTTGAGAGACCACACAGAGGCACCAGGTGCCCGACTGTGGCAGTCCTAGTTGTTACAGTGTTCTCAGCCCAAGCACCAGACATGTAAGAGAAGAAGCCTTAGCAATGTCCTCACCTCCATCCATCTAACTGCAGCAGCATGAGAGAGCCCATGAGCTGCCTTGCTGAGCCCAGGCCCCCTGGAACTATGAGTGCTGAGAAAATGATTACCACTATGTCACACCATTAGGTTTGGGGCTGTTTGTAATACAGCAATGGATAACCATTATAATGGCCTTCTCTCTTTTGATTTTGTCTCCTCCAAAGCCAAACTGTGGAAGATAGGTCCCTTTCTGCTGTAAAATCTTCCTTTGGCTGTTGATCTTGGGTCAAAAGGCTTGTATTTCAGTTGTGATTCTTCCTGACACGTAATCTTCGTCATTCACTCAACCCTTCTAGACCTCAGTTTGCACATCTATAAAATGGGGATGATAGAACGAGGCTAACTTTACAGAGATGTTAGAAGGGTCAAATGAGATGGTGGATATAACTTACAGAGTTCTCAATGCCCTGAGATCCAAGAGCTATGATAAACACATTTCTTTTGAGGGCCTCTTCATCACAAGTGTGCTGCAGAAAGATATATGCAACCTATATAATAGGTGTTACATACGTGTAGAAACTGAACAGCCCCATGCAACTCTAAGAGGAAAGAGGACTTTGTAAAATACAAGAACTACACAGAAGCTTCTTCTTATTGTTTTATGATCTATCATAATTACAAGGGGAGCAATCAATGATGTTGCTCAGCCGTGGAGATTAATTTTATTCTAGGAAGCCCAAGGCATTGTGGCCCTCTTATTTATACCCTCATCAAATTGAGGGCCTCTTCAGTCAATTTGGGAAGTCCCCTGTATTTGGAGGTGACTTAAAATGCAGTGGGAAGTCCTTAGGAGTAGAATTCCAGAGGCCTCCTTGTATCAATCACCCCACCCAACTCCAGACCTAAATACACTCAATAGCATATTTGGGGCTCAACCAAAACTGAAAATAGGATCTGCAAGAAGGGATGAGGAGTGAGAATTTTACCACATGCTACACTATCCCACAGTTAGCTTGGACCCAGAATTCTTCTCTCCTCTCTGAGTATTCTGCCCTCAGCACTAAACCCTTGGTGCGTCTGGGGGCCTCTCCTTTTCTTACAATATGGCTGCAGCTAATAAAGGCATAAATGCTGCAAAGCACTTATTACAGTAATATTATCTTTATATTATCCCAGCATTACCAGGCCGTGCTCAGGGGCCGGGGAGGCGGGAGAACCTCTTCGGTGCTGTCAGTAATCGGAGGAAGGCAGTTTAGTTTAATGATAATGACTTACACTTACATAGCTGCCCTCATCCCAGAGGACCCTGGAGCACTTTACAAACACACTCTCACTCTGAGCCTTTCTAACAAACCTGAGCCACAGCAATGCTTATAAATAATATATATTCTGAGTGCCTCTACATACTGCAAATGTATGATATAAATATGTATAAATGTAACAAATATGATTTTTGCATGTTACATTTATAATCTTTAAAAAAATGGTAACCCATCATGGGTGTGCAGTCACAAAACAGACTCATAGGATGCTGAAGTCCAATAGATAGTGATACTGCACAATAGATAGTGATACAGATAGTGATACTGAGCCATTTACAATAGGTATCAGCCTGAGCTTTTCAAAGCTAAGGAAATCCTCCACAGTCTACATTCACTGTGCTCCTGTTTCACTGGTAAGGTCATTCCTAGGTCAGGTTTGTTCAACCAGTTCCAGCTCAGGGTCAAGCAAATACACAGATGTGGACAGTCCTGGATGCACACCAGGGTTGGTTTTGAAGCCCCAACATCAATGTGCTGTGTGATCATGGACAAAGCAGTAATATTCTCTGGGCCTCAGTGGAATCCTCAACGTAAGTGACTATAAGGTTCTATGGTAGCTTGTGGCATTGTTCTCAATCCTTCAGGGCCTTCCTATATTAGAATTACATACATTTATGCCCTTTGCCGTGTGTATTTGTAGTTCTTCACATTAAAGTAGACAGAGCTTCCTTCACTATCTCATGGATTCAGAGTTCGGTCATGTTTTCTGATTACCATTGTTGTGTAACAAATGGCCCCAAAACTTAGTAATAGAGAACAATAACCATTTTATTATGTTGATGAACACTGTGGATCAGGAATTTGCTTGGGGATACAGTCAGGATGGCTTGTTTCTACACCAGGATGTCTAGAACCTCAGTTGGAAAGACTAGAAATCTGAAAGTGACTCAATGTTTAGAGCTGGGATCATCTGAAAGTTGTGGTCTCACATGTCTAAAGCCTGGCTTGGGCTGATCTGAAGACTAGGACAGCCAACTAGAGTGCCTACATGAGGCCTCCCCAGTGAACCTGGGCTTCCTTACAACATGGTGGTCTCAGAGTAGTCAGACTTCTTACACAGCAGCTCAGGCCTCTAAGTGCAAGTGATCCAGTGACCAAGTGGAAGCTGTATTGCCTTTTACGATCTAGTCTCAGAAATTAGTGTCACCTACTGTCTTCTATTGTTGAAGAAGTCACAAGCCCACCTGGACCATTAGACTCCACCTGTTGACGAGAGGAATGTCAAGGTTGCAAGGTAGGAGAGTGTGGGGATAGGATATATTGTGGTGGCCATCAGAATTAGTTTCCTGTGCTGCATAACAAATTACCACAAGCTTAGTGGGTGCCATAGTGTATATTTTCACCGTTTCCCTGGGTCAGGAGTTTGAGCATAGCTTAACTGTGTTCTCTGCTCAGAGTCTCACAAGGCTTCAATCAGAGTGTCAGCCAGACTGCGTTTCTTTCCAGGACTCAAGATCCTCCTCCAAGGTCATATGGTTTTTGACAAAATTCAATTTCCTCATCTGTGAAAGCATAGTAAAAATTGATGAAATGAGGGTTGTGGGAGAGATAGAGACAATGGTGTGAAATTGCTCACAGAGCCCATGTAGATGCCTGTTTAACATCAGCTGGTTTTATGAGAGGCAGCAAGGTATAGCGTGTTCAAGCTTGGGCTCCAGAACTGCATCGCTTGGTTCAAAGCCTGGCTCCATGACTTCCTAGATATGTGACCTTGGCTAAGTTACATAACCTTGCTGGTCCTCCATTTCCTTGCATGTAAAATGAGGATAGTAATTTTATATGCTTCATGGTGTCAGGAATAAATAAGATAATATATACATAAAGTGATTGGAATAAAACATAGTCTGTGGTAAGTACTCAATGAATATTAGCTGTTGTTCATTCTGCTTTTCTTCCTTCTTCTCCTGCTCCTTCTTCTCCTCCTTCTTTTTCTTCTCACTGTACATGAGTGAGGTCCTTCCTGTTAGCCATCCCACTTCTTTGCTGTCTCTATTACACAACCCCTGAGATAACTGAAAACCTCCTTGATTCAGTTCTACAGACATTTAGCCTGTGGGGTGGAAGAACTAAGCCTTACTGAGCACCACTCCTCTCTGTTCCTTCCCTTAGCATCCCCTGGCCACTTTCTGGAATGGCACCTCCCTCTCCCCTACTCAGCTGCTCAAGCCAGAAACCTAATGAAGTTGACAACTTTCTCTCCTTCACCTCTCACTTCCAAACCACTACCAAGTCCTGTCAGCTCTCCATCTAGAGTCTGTCTGGAACCTGTTCACAGCTGTCTACCTCCATGACACCAGCTGATCCAAGCTACCACATTTTCTTGCCAGGATGCAGCCATAGTCCCCAACTGCTCTCATTCTTGCCCTTATAATTCACTTTCCACATAATGGCCAGAGAGATCATCGTCATTCCCCTACTTAAACCTTTCCCATGGCTTTCCTCTCCACTATGTATAAAATCCAAACTCTTTAACACAGTCCCCAGGACTCAACTTCTCCTTCTGCCCACTTTTGTTTTTTCCCTTCCCTTCCATTGGTACTGATTCCAAGGGCATTCCCTGATCAATTTCCCACATGCTCAATGCTATTTCAAAGTCTGCTTTCTGGGAAACCCAACCTGTGCCATTCAGTATCCCAGACCTTCCGCTCATCCATTTAGCTTTGCACAGAAATCATGCATTTCTTTTTTTTTTTAACCAACAGGGCCTCCTGCCTGGTTTTTTTTTTTTTTTTTTTTTTTTTTTTTTTTTTTTTTTTCCTGAAACAGGACTGTCTGTAGCTTCCTGTGGAGTGTTCATTCGAGCACAGGGATTCTCCAACTTAAAACACTTGCCCAGCCCCACATTCAGAGTTTCTGATTCAGTGGGTGTGGGGTAGGTCTGGGAATGTGCATTTCTAACACGTTCCTGGTGATGCTGATGCTGCTTCTCAGGGAGCATGCTGTGAAGGCCACTGGTATAGGGAAGTGACAAATAGACTGAGATTGTCATCCTTCTCTTAGTTCTAGTCTCTGTGGTCCCTCAGCAAGGTGGCCACACGAAGTTCCCTTTCAACTGGGAATTTATATTTGATTGTATTTAATTTATTAAAAAAAAAAAGTCTGGCCTAAGTGGATTCTTGGGTAGAAGAGAGAGGTCAGTAGTCTGGAGATGAGTAAGTCGCTCTTATCCTCTGGCTACCCCAAGTTTTCACCCATCTGTTTTGTATTCACTCCTCCCTGCCCCTGCCCCTCTCCTGAGCCCTACTTGCTCAGGAAGCCATCTCCCCAGGCACGTGTATGCCAGATACTCTACTGGGCACAGTCACCGAACATTCTAATCTACTCTTCGGGTCCCTTAAGCTGGAAGTCTCGAGAAGAGCCATGAGAAAACAGCCAAAAGGTGGGCCGAGGCTCAGGGAACTAATTGAAGAACGACTCCTCTGCGGGGCATTAATACCTTGCAAAGAAGTGAATCTACTGGCATTTTTTTTTTTAGAGTTTAATAAAAATATATATGCACCGTGAGAAAATCGCAGTAATAATTCCTTGCACCTTTGTTCCAAGAAGCCCAAAGCACTCCCCATATATTATCATATTCATTATCCTATTTTCTTCACGTTTCTCATTAATTTTTTTCCGAGGTGATATATTAATATGAAATTCTAAATCACATTAAGGATACCACGAGCCCAACTGGTTCTCCTTACCCTAACTCCACCTTTCTCTTCTGCTCTTTCCATCCATCATCCTCATCCCCACATCCCCACCCAGGGAAGGGTAAGTCAGCAGCTGGTAAGCAGCTGATGGAGAGGGGGATAGGAGATTGGAGGAGTGCAGGCTTCAAAGTGCTCCTTTGTCAGTGGGCTGCTTTCCAAGTCCGGTCACCAGGGCTCAAGTCCTCTCACCAGAGTAACTTGATCAGGTCCAGGACACTGAGGCAGGTCAGGAAAAGGAAGCAGCCTTCCCACCCAACTCCCCTTAACGGGTGTACAACCTACTCCCCGCTCCCTCTTGCAAGAGGGAAAGAATCAGGCTCATTACAGATATTATCATGCAGCACTTCATATTTCAAAGAGCTTTGTAATCGCTAATTAGTTATTGCCAGAGAATATGGAAATGGCGTCTTGCTAACTCCCGCAGACCAGAGGCCAGAGTTCTGCTAGCAGGTCAGCCTTCAGCTGGCTGCCTGGCCTGGCCTGGTACGCAGGAAGTGTGGCCAACCGCGGGTCAGAAGTCAAGAGGCTTGTAGTCACAGCCGGTGAGATTCTGTGGTTTCTGTGCCGATGCTTCTGAGTAACCGATCTGCATTCTGTCAGTTTAGGAGAGCCCAGAGACGAGCTAAATGCCTCAGGTGGCAACATAAAAGATGCAGCCAAAGCTAAAACAGCATCCTCAGCCAGAAAAGCCAATGATGAAGAAACACCTCCCCCTCTTCACAGTGTGCTGAGGTTAATTCCCAATACGGTGGCTGCAAGGAGTCTGAGGTTCATGCTGAGAGGTGTGCAAAGTACAAGTGAGCCCATTCCAGAAACCTCCTAAAGGACCTTACGGACACACAGGTGTTCCAGTCAGGCTCTGAAGCCCCTCCAGCGGAAGGAGGGACAAGAAACAGCTTCGTTCACCCTGAATTACCTCAATATCATTTGAATTTCGTTCTAATTCCTCTCAGAAGCTGGAGTCAGAAGGGGCCTAAAGGAGGCAGGCCCTTGGGGAGGCTGACTCAGCCTTCCTGGAGGAACACTGCCCTGTCCGGGATGAGAGAGGAAGATGCAGGGAGCATTTTCATTTGGGACTCCATCTCTCCTCCTTCCAGTAAATGGGGATTGAGGAGGTGCTACCTTAAAGAAAATTCTGAGCAGCAGCAGCAGCAGCAGCAGCAGCAAAAGCTTTTTCTCTAGTAAAGCACGCCCCTGCAGGTCAGAGGTGGGCGGGACAAAGGCCCAGGAAGCACCCCTGGCTTACAGAAATTCCACAGGGACCCAGCCGTAGGAAGCTCCAGAAAAGCTCTCTCAGGGAGTGAGCAGAAATCTCCAATACAGATATTCCCCACTTTCTTCTCTTCCTGGTGAGGGGACATGCAGAGGCCAACTCAGTCGTCAGATTGTAGTTCCCCTAATAACTCCAGTGTTTGTGCTGAAGCAGAGCAAAGGTGAAATGATACAGATGCACGCCTCAGTCTATGTCTTTGGGAAGCATATGTCTGCAATACCCAAGCCTTTGCATCAGAGAGAGTCGTTTTGCCCATTGCTGGCAGGTTACCTATGAGAAACTGCTGTTCTTAGGACAGAACTATGCCGTGAAAGAGATTGATGTGTCCTGGGCCTCATTTCTCAGTACTCCAGCAGGAGGAGGAGCCTTGCCCCTGCATTGCAGAAGGCAGCCCTCATAATGAGAATGCCTCCTATGGCCCAGGCCTACGCAGGATCAGGATCGAAGGCTTCATCCAGCCTTGTCAGCAAGGATCAGGGGGCAGGGTGGGATGGGATGGGAGTTGGGGCTGGACCACACAGAGAGGTTTCCCAAGGCCTTTAGGAACCAGCACTTATGCAATCTGGGTCCTTCTAGGATGTGACAACCAGCCGTTCTATCTCACTTTTTCTCAATTTTATGCTGATGCAACCAGCTGAGAAGTTGGAGCCAAAGCCTTCGTTTAGAGCTGAAGCTGCCACTTCATGTCCTCTTATCAACCCCCACCTACCACCATCCCCTCCACTCCCATGCCCTTCTTTATCCAAGGGCCCAGAAGTCAAAGGTGATGGAGGCCCACCCTGGGGTAGAGGGGGAAAGCGTGCCATTCCTCATGATTCCTAGATCAGAATGGTCTAACTTCCCTCCCACTACCCAGAACTTCCAGCAGCAGGCTTCTGCCTCCAGCAGTCCTCCCAGTCATCCCCACCTTCCTTTTCAGCCCAGACACCTTTTGATACTCCAAGTAGACAAAATGCTCCTCCAATGTGAAAGCGACCCAAAGCCTCATTTCTCAGTTCTGATGGAGCAAGTGGAAGACAAATGGGCCCCTGAAGCTGGGGCAGGCACACATCTTAGCCACCCACCTTGATGGCTGTAACCTTCAGGAATACCCCTTTCCTAATCTGCTAAAGTTTCCTGCTGTCATAGATATTGCTGGGTGTGCAGGCACACAACACACCCAGACACAGGCTCCCACAAGCACACTCACTCCCTGCTCATCACACACATACGTGCACAGGCACACTTGCTCTCACATGCATGCTCACTCCCACACACACTCACACACATGTTCTAGCTGTGTCCTCAGCTCTTAGATTTTGCTTCCATTACAGGAGAGATAGGTAATGCTAACTGAGTCAGGACCCAGAGAGGTGGGGGAAAGGGACGGTTCCCTCCACATTCCAATCGCTACACCTTCATGTTCAGGCTTTAGCTGGGCCAGTGGCAGGTGGAAGTGGAGTTGGAGATTTTGAAAAAGCAAGGAAGAAGGAGCAAGAGAAGGTGGGGAGGAGCAGTGAGGAGGGCTCTGGGAGACACAGTGCCTCTGCTGAGGGTTGGGGGTAGGGGTGGAGTGGGAGGCGGTAAGAGGGCAGACATCAAATTTCCCCTTGAGACCCGGCAGGAAAACATGATGTGGGGAAAGCAGAAGTTTGGGGGTCCTGTTGGCCTCCTGTGTGACCTTGAACCACAAGATCATTTAACTTCTCTATGTCTCAGTTTTCCTATTTCCAAAGTGAGGATAAGGATACTTGTCTTTCAGTGGTGCTGAGAGGATGAGCAATACTCTTTGTCAAGAGTCTAGCATAGAATAAGTCCTCAGCAAATGGCTGCTATTGTCACTGGTGCCTGAACTAGAAGGGATCTTGGAAGGTGTCAGTTCTTGGCCTCATTCATAGGGGACCATGAAGGACATATTGGTGATATGCTTCCTTCCCTTGCAGTAAAGCCAAACCCCTCCTGACTCTTTCCAATTGTTCTGTCATAGGGGCAATAGTGCAAAGAGTAGCAGTGGTTGTAGGTTACACTGGCATTCACAGAGATGGAAGAGGTGGGGAGGGCGGTGTATAAGATTAATACAGAGGTGTCTGTGTGTGGGGTGACTCCCAGGACAAGTGCCAGGGAAAGAAGAAATGCACATTTTTCTTTCTGCTCCTGGGAAAATAGGTTTCTAGTGGGTTGGGGTGTGGCCAGAATCACCAGGCAGGACCAGGGACACAAGAACCCCCCAGGTGCACAGCCCACCAATAAAGGGCAAAGTTAGTGAGAAACTCCCATCTTTGTGGCCACTTTCCCCCAGGGAAATGGGACTGCTTCCATGGCTTCTGTCTTGAAAAAACGGTCTCAGATCCTCTTCTCACCCATTCTCTGAGCCTCTTGGAGTATCCCAAATAGTAAAACACTAAGCATGAAGAGGCCATCAGTGTCATGGTTAAAGGCCCAGATTCTGAAGCCAAACCTCCTGCATTTGAATTCTGGCACTACAACTGGCCAGCTGTGTGAGTTAAGTTCAGTGTGCCTCAGTTTCCTCATCTGTAAAATGGAGAAACTTAGTACAATGTCAGACACATGGTAAGTGCTATTGCAATATTGATTACAGTGATTACAATTATACTCCTTATACTCCTTAGCCAGTTGTCTTGCATGGGGAAAAGTACTCAGGAGGAGAGTGGGTCAACTGTGGCCTGGTAGTCAATTGAAGCCTCACAGGAGGCTTGGTCCAACGAAAGAAATAAGTCCTAGGGAGCCTGTAGATCTAGCTCTCTCTTTCCAGGAGAGTCCCTGTTCTCTTTTTCTTGTTTCACCAGGAGATCCAAATCCTCAGTCCAGGCCCGCCCTCCATCCTCCTCTCCACTCCAGGTACACACTCAATAAGGAGCTTTTCCATCTGACCTTCTGCTTCCTGGCCACAAGCATCAGCAGCTCTCCCTTGAGCCTCTGTTTCAACAAACCCTGTTTCTAGCACAGGGCAGTGCCAAGAGCACAGAGCTGGAGCCAAATGGCCTGGCTGCAGTCTTGACTCCATCCCTTACTAGCTACTGACCCCTTAGGCAAGTCATGCAACTTGTCTGAGACTCAGTTTTCTCATCTGACAAATACAGATAAAACAGCTGCCTACCCCCACTTCCAGGGGTTCTTTAAGAATCAGAAAAACAAAAAAAGAATCAAACAGGAATGCTTGTGAAGGCACTCTGCAAGCTGGGAAGAACCAAGCAAGCCATACACTGTGAATCTTCATTCTCTTTCTGTCTCTACTCTGATGAGCTGCTGTTTGAAGTGAGACTTCCAACACTTCTGCTGCTTCTAGTAAAAGGTTATCCTTCTATCTGCATCAGTCAAATATTACTGTGCAAGAAACATTCCAAAACATAGTGGCTTAAAACAATAACTGTTTTTACTAATGAGTCTTTAGATTGGCTGTGTGGTTCTACTGATCTGAGCTGGACTTAGCTGGGCGCAACTCACTTGCGTGCCTCTGGTGAGCTGTGTGTCAGCTAGGAGGCTTTGGTGATCTGGGCTGAGCTCTCATATATCTGAAAGCTTCAACTGGAGCAACTGAGCCAACTCAGCTCTGCTTCACTTGTCTCATTCTTCAGCAGGCTACCTTAACCCGTTCTCATGGCAAAGGTGCAAGAGCAAGAGTGAGGAAGCTCAATCATGCAAGAAGGCAGGCAGAAATGTGTGTGTGCTTCTCAAGGCACTGTTTGTGTCATATGCATGTTCTCATGAGTGTGTGAAAGTTTTGTGGAATTCTGCAAGAAAGGATGGAACATCTCCATCACTGCTTCCAGATTTGACCTGGAGGACTAACAACTCTGTACTGCTTGAGCACTCTCATATATAAGCATATACCTTCCATTTGAATAGTTCCCTCAATGTACAACTCTTGTAGAGTGCACAACCTGAACATCCTACATGGCAGTCCTGCGAGGACCTCTGACATCCCCACCCTAGCTTCATTTGCCTACTATGTAAAATGGGGCTAATGTCTGCTTTGCCTCCTGGAGTGAATATCCGTAGAAATAACATGAGCAAATTCATGTGAAGGTAATTCTTAAACTTTGAGAGCTCCAGAGTTGTATGCTGTCATTAGAGGTAATAGTGGAATTTGTCTGAGTAGACAAGTTTCAACCGTGGAAACAGGGAGTAAAATTCAAAAGAAGGGAGAGAGTTTGCAAGGGAGTGAGGGAGTCAGGAAGGAAAGCCAGAGCCTAGTAATAAAGATAATCCAGGAGGGTGGGCGAAGGGGAAGCTGGGAGGGGGCACAGGGCTAGTGGCTTCCTTTGGACCAAGGCTGGCGTGATGGAGAGGAAATACTCTGGGGGGAACACTGGGCCTTCGGCAATAAAGAGAACCTAAGGGACTCAAGACCCCAGGCCTTGCTGCCGGTTCAAAGGGCGGCGAGTGTGGGGCAGATGCCCCCAGCGCCGGGCATCGCGGCTTCCTTTTCTCTTCTCGCAGACGCGCGGGTCCGCAAAGCATTCCTCCTTTAACTATCCGGTGGCCTGGGCTGCCTGGCGGCACGGCTTTTTTCCACGAATCAAGATAAAGTGATTC
Organism: Rhinopithecus bieti; assembly: GCF_001698545.2. Lineage (NCBI taxonomy): Eukaryota > Metazoa > Chordata > Mammalia > Primates > Cercopithecidae > Rhinopithecus > Rhinopithecus bieti. The sequence goes on from NW_016812419.1 coordinate 382,405, forward strand.
CCCCACTCCCAGCCGCTCTTCTCTCCCACTCAGCTCCTGTTCTTCGCCTTCCCAGGCAAGCGAGGCCGGCGAGCTAGACTGCCTCACCGAGGCGGCTCCCGGTACGGTCTCTGGCTCTGCCGGGACCTCTGGAAGCCCCCGCGGCTCAGGCGCGCCACGTAGGGTTCCCCCCACTCAAGGCTGCCCGTCCGCCACCCAGCCTCCCTCCCTGCCCCAGCTGGCGCAGGAGGGTGGATACCGCTGTCTGGGAACACCTAGCGCCCTGAGACGGCAAGACAAGCCGCCTTCTCCGCGCCACAGGAGAATCCGCCCGGAGCTGCTCAGGACAGACGTTGGCTCATCTAGGGCGGGGACTGGGGCAAGGGTGGCAGTCCTCTAAGGCAGGGGTGTAGGGTGAGGGGAGGAAAGTGGCAGAAAAGAAGGAAGGGAATAGGAGGATGAAGGAGAGAAGAAGGAAGGAAGCTGGTGGGGGTGGAAATGGAGGGAGCAGGAGGGAGAAAGAGAAGAGAGAAAAATGGAGTAAGATAGGGCAGAAAGGATGGAAAAGGAGAGGAAAGAAGGAAAGAGGGATGGAGAAAGGAAGGGGAAAAGATGAGAGGGATGAGAAGGAGTGGGTGGGAAGGAGAGGGAGGAAAGAGAAAGGGGAGGAGGAGAAAGGAAGTGAGGACGCAGGGTGAAGTTGAAGGGCAGGGAGAAGAAGAGGAGACAGAGGAAGGAAAATGAAGTTGGCAGAAAGGGGCCAAGGAGAAAAGGAAGGGAAGAGGGAAGGCATGAGAAAGAGGAGGAGGAGGGGAAAGGGGACCCAAGGGTTTGAAAGGAAAGGGAACAGAAAAGAAGGAGGAAGAGAGGACAGAAGAACTTTGGTTCTGCTTCTTGTCCTTTTAGACTCCAGTGCCACACTCCTCAGCGTGTGCATGTGGACACACATACACACACATTTCTATGAGGAACTTTGTAAAAAAGAAGCCATATAAAAGGGAGAATAAGGGAAGGAGGACCATAGAGAAAAGCCAGGTGTATAAAAGAGTTTTGAAGCAACACATCCTGTTCCTGGACTTGAGAGGGGCTGAAGACAGAAGCCCTGGCCCACTGGCAGGCTGGACAGGCAGCTAGCAGGAGAGCCAGCGGGTCCAGGTTCAAAGCCCCAGTCTGTCTATTCTGTCTCATTTAGAAGGTGCACTGTGAAAGCAGGTAGCAACCTGCCCTGAGCATTAGGTACCGCATTTATGAAATGGAAATCATGTAAATGCCTGCTTTACAGGGATGTTAAGTTAAATTAAGTTAAACAAACAAGTATGCCTCTAGGAGATGCTGCTGGTTCCTCACCTGGGCTGGCAAACCCATCCCCCAGCTGCTGAATGTTGGCTGACCTCTTTCCAAGATAGGAGCCCTCTTGCCCCAAAATGCTCCAGAGGTTACCGGAGCAAAAATGCTCCAGTAGCCCCTGGGGCTACTGGCAGCCATTGCCTGTCAAAGGGGCAGGGGAAATACAAAAACTCACCACCTTTCCTCAAGGTGGTTAACTGTGTGGTGCTCTCACACTTCAGAGCTTCTGGCTCAGTTTCTATCTTGAACTCTGTCTGTCTCTAGGGAACCGCACCTAAGACAGCACCTTCCTGAGAATTAGTTGTCAGAGAGCTGGGACCAAGGATGGGCCTAAGATTGAGGAGTGGGCCTCCTGGAAGTGGAGGGACCATACACAGCCTTGCCCCAACCTAGAGGGGCCAGCTATGTGAGCCTCTGGCAGGTCCTAGGCTGCTCTGGGCTGGTCTCACTTCCCCTGGGAGGATTGGAAGAGGGAACTGGGTGGGATTCAAATGAATTTTAATATAAGCTAGGGGGCTTTTCTCCCAGGTTATGGTTTCCTGGGGCATGAGGCAGCTGTGAGCTCTTGCAAACAAGGCTGACACTGTCCCTCAAAATCCCCAAACAGCCGCTGAGAAGCCCATGGGGTGGGGAGGCAGGGAGGAGAGGAGGCTGCTGATCTTAGGGACATTTGGTGATGGGGAACTTTGGGAATAATTTAAGGGATGAGAAGGAATCAGGGCACACTTGAATGGGGGAGGTGCCCACAAAGCTTCCATTTGTGTGCAATTAGTCTAGGGATGCCCTCATTTGCATAAGGTTCATAAATTTGCATAAAATTGCTTGAGGCCCTAACCACCAGTACAGAAAATAAAATAACATGAATCAATTAGTGGGCCTCGCTGTGATTGGAGCAAGCCTGGTGTTGGGGAATCTCCTTCTCATGACTCGAGCAGCCCTGGATTGGCATGAAGGCAGCTGGAGCGCAAGACCCACAGACCAGCTAAGCTGCCTGGGAAGGGATCTAGGAGGAAATCCCTGTCCCCACTTTGCCCATGCAGGGAGGGATGGGGCAGTCCCACAAGTGAGGACAAGTAGGTGGGCAGAGGAGATATGAAATCAGGGCCTGAGCCAGCACATGTGAGCTGCAGGTCAGAGCTGGTGGAGGAGATGTGAGAGGACCCCATGCATGAAAGGAAATGTGGGGAAAGGGGAAGGGAAAGAGAAGGGAAACTCATCATTTCAACCCCTGTGTTTATGGAGGGCCCTTATGCCTCTGACCTGGCTCAATACACATTCTCTCACTCAATTCTCATGACAATCTTAGGAAACTGATGCAATTATCCCATTGTAGAGATGAAGAAATATGACTTCAGAGCACTTACAGTTTTGCACAAGATAGCACTAACAAATGGCAAATCTGGGCCTGTCCAGCTCCAGAGGCCCATAGTAACTCCCCAGTGAGCACAGTGCCTGGCATCCAGCAGGAGTGCAGGAAATATTTATTTAATACATGACTGATGTATGTGGAGATGAGGTTTGAGGGGAGGTGAAGGTCAAACTGAGGATGCCATGGCAATTCTTCTTCTTCTTTTTTTTTTTGTGTAATGGAGTCTCACTCTGTTGCCCAGGCTGGAGTGCAGTGGCTTGATCTTGGCTCACTGCAAGCTCTGCCTCCCGGGTTCACACCATTCTCTTGCCTCAGCCTCCCAAGTAGCTGGGACTACAGTCACCCGCCACCATGTCCAGCTAACTTTTGTATTTTTAGTACAGATGGGGTTTCACCATATTAGCCAGGATGGTCTTGATCTCCTGATCTCGTGATCTGCCCAGTCATGGCAATTCTTAAGAGAAAACAGGTTAAAAGTGAGCTCTAAGATGCAATTCCCTCCTTTTTTTTTTTTTTTTTTTTTTTTTTTTTTTTTTTTTT
>NW_016812419.1:386004-437569 GCF_001698545.2 Rhinopithecus bieti
TTTTTTTTTTTTTTTTTTTTTTTTTTTTTTTTTTTTAACAACAACGACAACAAAAAAAGCAAATCCCATCAGTCATCTTCGGAGTCTGGGAACATGTAAGTAAATCATGTTTCTCCCCCATGATAATTTCTGTGAGCTGGGCTTTTGTTCCTCTTTGGCATTTCCCCATCCTTCCCTATCTGCTTGTCCACCTTCCAAGCCCTGCCCACACTTGCCCATATGAGGAATTTTCAATTCTAGTCTGGAACCGGTGGTCCTTGGTGAGTCAGCTGTGGCCGTAGCTAACGAAGAAGCTGAGGTTGTAGAGCCCAAGCTTGTTTCCCATGGCTGAAATGACATGTGCTCTTATCTTACATTCCCATCCACTAGCAAGCCTAGTGCTGCTAAATCAGCTAGTGCTGATGAATCACCAATTTCTCTCTCCATCTCTCCCTTTCTCTTTTGCATTGACCCTGCTGGTTTATAAGAACCCTCAGGATTTTTTTTGTCTCTGCTCTCTCCCTGAACCTCCTCCTCCCCCAGAGTCACTGTTAATGAATCAAATTGCCCTTCGACTTGAATTACGGGGAAAGCAGCCTCACCCACTACTTGCGGTAGATGGGGTGGCTGCTCCCAGATCCACACTGGCCTTGTTGCAACGACTCAGAGTGGATGTTTATTTTTGAATCTCACATCCTTTATCTCAGAAAATGGACTACCGATGGGAAACAATTACCTACCACTTACCCCACAGGGCTGATGGGAGCAGATGGCACATGCGATGGAGAAGCAGCGCAGTGCATTAATGTCATCAGCAACGATCACAGCCATAATGAGTCCACATCACGGGGACTGAAAACCAGAGAGAGGAAAGAGCAACAGCTGGGCACTCCTTTAGCCAGATCTGGTTGCAACCACCCAAATGGCTTGTTCCAGTTTCACTAATAGGCAGAGGGCGATGAGAGGCTACAAGGGGACCCACAGAAAATAGCCGCTGCTTTCAACCCTGCTGATTATCAGGGAGCCCCTCTGCAGAGAGCACACGGCAATTCATTGTTTACCTGGATCCACTGAAAGGCTTTCTTCTGCTCTGACTAAATAAAGTGTGTGTGTGTGTGTGTGTGTGACCACACAGTGCTTCTGACAACTTTGCCCAGAAAAAATGCAGGGGACAGTCATAGTAAGGTCTATAAAGCTAGGAGTAATGTTCAAAGATAATACATAATGGATGTGAGAAAGACCTGCAATGACACTTTATGATTTGGTGAATTTGGAAGCTGTGATATCAGGGATTGTAAAGAGAAGACGACAGGCCAATTTCTTAGCTATAGAAAGGACAAGGATGGGGACCAAGAATCCAGCCAGCATCCCTGACACTTCAAAGGGGTTCAGGTAGAAAAAAAAAATCAGCCCACTGCTGCATGCCTGTTCCTTCCCCAGCTTGCACCAATACCATGACTTTGCTCCCCATCTTCTCCCCTACTCCCTTTTCTGTTACCTTTTTCAAAGCCCAGAACAGCTCAAGGACACCTTCACATTCTTTTCTTCCTTTCCAGCCCAGCCCTGCAGCGAGCTCTATACCATTGCCATGAATGTTAGGGTCTTAGCATAAGAAGTCCGGGATTGACAAGTTTCCAAGACAAAACTTGGCTTTGAACTTGGCTTTGTCTAACTCCAGAGGCCAGTGGCAGCCTCCCACGGATCATCTGGCTTCCAGGAGGAGGTCATGGAACCCATGGTTTCTACGTTCTTTCCCCTAGGGCAGCAGAACATGACTTTCCTGCAAGCCAATCTAATCAAGTGTTAGAAATCTGGGGATTTCAGAAGCCACTTTGTGGTTCTGAAGCTGAAGTCTCAGCATTCCTGATGCTTCTGAGTTCCAGTTTGGCTTCCATTCCTGTTTCAGATTGAACCTATACTTTTAATTATAGGGTTTGTGATTCATAAATCTTTGATGGGGGCGGAGGGAGGAGATGCAGGGCAGGTTTATCTTACCAGCTGTTCTCAAGTGAGAAGGTTTTTGCTGGCACCTGTCTGCAGGCAGTGGGTGAGCTCTTGAAGGTGCACAGCTAGATTCAGTAGAACTCAAGGACTCCAAATAAGTTGGGTCATTTTGAGGAGCATTAATATTTGCAGTGACTATTTAAAATTAAGATCATGGAATGCAAATGCTAGAAATAAAGATAGGGACAGATCTTGTCCAATCCCCTCATTTGGCAGAGAAGGAAACTGAGGATCAGAGTGGGTGCATGACTCGTCCAAGGTCACACGGCTTATACTAATTGTCTGACTCTACTTGACAATACAGGCTTCTGGACTTCAGACTGAGATATTTTCTACTATACTATACACTCCATCCATTTACTGTCTTTATTCCATGTCACAACATAGATTTTTTGTTAACTGTTTTGTGTAAACAAGGATGATGTTTATCAATATAAAGCATAAGTGTTTCATGGTTTGCTTCCACATATTTGTTAGTTGCTGTGAACACTCAGGAACTCCTCGATTCGCTGGGTCTGGCTTCTGTCTCAACCACTCCATTGAAATTGCTTTTCGTGACTCCCTATTTGTTGCTACATTCAAAGGATACTTACAAGACCTCATTTTACTGAACATCTTGGCAGCATTTGACACTGCCGACCCCATCTTCTTCCCTTGAGTGTTCTAGCTCAGTGTTACTCAAAAAGCATGTGTGGACTGGGACCAGTAGGCCAACTGTTGCTGGTCTGCAGGGAGAGGAGTACAGAAACTGAGAATAATAGAAACTTTTGTAGCAATTTGGCAGAGTAATTTTTGTTTTCTGAATCTACTACAAAAAATTAGGCTTGTATTTTGAATGTCTTATTGGACTTTTGTTAATTAGTTTTCTAAAATCAAAAGCAATACAGTAATGTCATCTGGGAAGATTTTGTTTCCCCTTTTAGGATACAAGTGGTAAAAAAAAAGAAGCAGACTCAAAAGCAATTATTGGTCAAGGCACAGGAGGAAGTTACATTAAGACTAATTTTAGAAACAGGTGGGATGGTTTTCTGCTCAGTTTCTAAGGACATACGACACATTCATTGTTAAGTAATCATCCATTGTCAAAATTAACAGAGAATTCAGAAGTGGCACCAGGTTACAAACCATCCTGTTTGGTATATGAATTTCCTTTTCTGGGGTGGGGAGAAGGAACAGCAGTGATCTTTCACCCAGAGAACTCATTCCAATGATGGTCTCATTGCATCCTGGAAATCTGCCAGCCCACATGAGGGAATTGTCTCACCTAGATTTAAGCACAGTTGGGGAATCAGGAGCTTGGCTTTAAGTCCTGGCCAGAGAGAGTAGTGCCCATCAGATGGAATGCCACAGCCTCCCCACTCCCAGGTCTCAGTGTCAGGTAGGGTGAATTAATGTCAGTCAGGGTAACCCCTGGGGCTAAGCTAAGGAGGGGCATTAATTAGTGATCCTATAGCACACTGAAAATAGAAATGTCAAGTGTTGTTATTAATAGTCGTGTTTCCTCTGCTTTGGTTCCCCAGGTCCCTTATACTTTCACTTCAGAACCTCTGGAAAGTAATGAGAATGCTTTTTTAGAGGGAAAAAAAGAGATGTAATTGTGTTATACCTCAATATGGTGGGAAAAATAAAATGCAGATGAATACGATACAGTTTCTACAGTAACCCTGAAGACTGAAACCCTAAGGAAAAAGTTAACTGTTTTAGTACATAAAAATGTAAAACTTTGGGCTGGGTGCGGTGGCTCATGCCTGTAATCCCAGCACTTTGGGAGGCCAAGATGGGTGGATCGCCTGAGATCAGGAGTTCGAGACCAGCCTGCCCAACATGGTGAAACCCCGTTTCTACTAAAAATACAAAAAAAAAAAATAGCCAGGTGTGGTGGCACACACCTGTAGTCCCAGCTACTCAGGAGGCTGAGGCATGAGAATCGCTTAAGCCTGGAAGGCAGAGGTTGCAGTGAGCCGAGATCACGCCATTGTACTCCAGCCTGGGCAAAATAGTAAAACTTTGTCTCAAAAAAAAAAATAAAATAAAATAAAATAAAACTTTGATATTGAAAATAGCCAGAAACCATTAAAAGACAAGTGAAAATCTGGGAAAAAGATTTTTTACATAGAAGACAGCTGAAAGAAGAGTATCCTTAATATGTAAAGTGCTCTTATAATCAATAAAGGCAAAAGGCATGAGTAGGCAATACACAAAAGAAGAAACACAAATCAACTGTATATGAAGACTGAAGAGGTTCAGTCTCACTGGTAATCAAAGAGATGCCAAATAAAACAGCACCACAGACTCCCTTTTGTTTGTCAGATTGGCAAAGATTAAACATATTGATCATACCCAGGCAAAGTGAGAGGAAATGGGCATTTTCATTTGTCATTAATGGGATAGTAAATAGGTACAGACTTTCTGAAGAATGCTTTGACAATGAATAACAAAAGCCTTGTCCTCTGACTCACAGATTCTACCTTTAGGAATAATCAAACAAGTGCACAAAGATGTGTATGACAAGATTGGTCATCTCAGTGAGGTTTACAGTGGCAAAAGTGGAAGCAATCTAAATATTCACGGGTAGCTGAATGGTGAGGCATACAGTGGAATAGTATGTAGTCACTTTGAAAAGATATATAGCTTTATTGATATGGAAAAGTGTCCATGACATGTTGTTGCCACTAATTGAAAAAAGAAAGTTGGAAATAGGGAATAAAGAATGATTTGACTTTTGAGCATTTTAAAAGTGTGCGTGTGTGTATGTGTGTGCGTGCATATGCACGCCTGTGTGAAAACCTGTATAAAAGTACTCTGCGATGATACCTTTTGAATGATGAGATTATAGGTGATTTTAATTTTCTTATTTTGTACTTTTTCATAATTTACTGATGTTTCTACAATGAAAACTGATAGTCATCACCACTGAAAAATATGTTTTAGGGAACACTTCGTCTAGTTGTTCTGGCTGTTTTACAGGGGTGGAAGAAGCAACAAATAGACACAGAAATAAAATAAGCAAGTCAAAATTCAATTAGTGGTACATTTGATTGTTCCTATCTGAAATCATTATTTTAGTACTCATTTTGGAATCTACCCACTTTATTCATGAGCGCTTCCCTACCCCTAGCAGCCCTGTCTTTTTCTTTTGAAAATACCCTGGAACATTCTATCACATTAGCTGCCCCTGAAATCATTATTGGGTATAATACTTGTATTTTTATTTTTTAATTGCTAATAAAAAATAATTGCCAATTAACTCTAATGAATTCTTAATGAAAAAAGGATCTCTCCCCAGGGACATATATTGCAATCTCAAATCTCTGAGTGAAGCTGTGCGAAGAGGTCTCACTGAGCTAATCTCCACTGGGATCACCCTCACCAAGTGCTCAGGGCACCCTTCCCCTTTGGTGGGAGCCAACAACCCCACCAGTGCCTCTAAGTGACCTTCCCACATGCCAACTTCTGGTTATATTTTTATGGAGACGCATCAAGGCCTGACCCATGTTTGGAAATGTAACCTGAGATTCCAAAGCGTCTTCTGTTAGTAAGTCTTACGTCATCTCATGCTAACTATTAGAATGGGAATATGAAGAGTTTACCAATTTTTTCCTGAGATTTGTCAGAGAAATAAAAACATAGAATAATTATAGTTTTCTGGACTGTATTATTATCTATCTATCTATATATACACACAACTTACATACATACTATGTATACATCATTAGTTTGAATCGTGACATTTCTGATATTAAACTCTTTTTGATCTCTCAACCTAGTATATTATTGCTACACTGGTAGTATCCAGAAAGTGTTATGCTATTTATTAGGAGAATTAAATAGATAATAATATTTTGATGTTGTGTTTGTTGCTGTTGCCTTTGTAGAACACTGAAAATCTTTCTTCAGGGAAGAAAAAAAGTGAGCATTTTAAGCAGATTTCCCACTGACCAAAGTATACCCATGTGACCCCATGTGGGGGTAATGATGTGGCGTATGTCCTAGAAACTGAGCAAGAAAACTCCCACCCCTGTTTCTAAAAATGTAGTCTTAAAATGAACTTCCTCCCTGTGCCTTTGACCCAATAATTGGCTTTTTGAGTCTGCCTTCTTTTTTTTACCCACTTGTAAAATCCCATAAAAAGGGGAAACAAATCTTCCCAGATGACATTACTGTATTGCTTTTGGATTTTATACACTCCATTTCTGCTGATTCCCTTTAGAAAGCATTCCATTCTTTGATAGCTGGCCAGAGAAGTGAAGCAACCTGCCCAAGGTCACACAGCTAATTAGAACAATCTGGGAATATAACCTCGGGCTTTTCTACCTTTTCACCCTGCAGAGGAAGTGAGGGCTATTATCATCAGCTCCCCTCATGAAGAACAGGTTGGCTAAGTTAAATAGTAGGGCCAGGAACCAACAGCCTGGAAGGTCTGAGGGAAAAGATCATCAGTTGACAAATTATCGTGATCATTATTAATGTTATTATTCATATGCTATGTCTGCGGCAGAAAACACAGGTTTATTTAAAATGCACATAATAATTTGAGTTTGCTCCAACATTTATTTTCTGTCTAAATCATTTTTTAACTGATATGAATGCAAAGACTTCTGAAGACAAAAGCAAGGGTTTTAAAATCCATAACCTTAAATTAAGACCACATTTATTTACACTGCTGCTTGCAGCCCAGAACTTTCTCCTTTTTAACTCTTCAGTGACATTGGCAAGCCGTATTTCCACCTCTTCTTGACCCAATTTTCATTTTTTCTAGTAACAACTGCATTGGAAGACCAAAACACAATGCATTTTGCAGAAAGAATCCGAATGGGATTTTTAGTAAGTTGGCCTGACCACTTCCCCAACAAAAAGATGCCTCTAATTGATCTCTATGTAGAAATGGCAGCTGGTGATGAGAACCACTGTGCTCTGGTGGGTAGTTATTTTATCAGGACAAGCATTTCTGTCATGATAAGAGAAAAACAGCATGACTTGGGAGAGACACACAAGACAGACAGACACAGATAAGACCCAGCAAGAACCTGACTGCAGGACCACAGTCACAGAACCTAAAATGGAAAGTTTCTGATAACCCCTGATGGATTGGAGCCAGGTGGGGGCAGAGAGGGGATTTTGGGGGAAAGTGCACATTTGGAGGGTCAGAAAAGGCCTGCTCCCTAGACAGCCTGCACTTGCCCGGAGCTTTGTTAGGGGGCGCTGTGGGGCTGCAAGTGCTGCTTCACCACCCTACAGAACTGCTGGCTTCCCAAGGCCTATGGCGGTTAAAACCCCCATAGCTCTTTTGGCAAAGAGTAGGTGTGTCCTGGCCAGGTTCCAGTTTGGGTAATTACAGCCTGTCAACCTAAATTCCCCCCAGGATTGCAGTTAAATATGGTACCCGTCTTCACAATTAAATTTTAGCTCTAATAGGACACTAGATTGTCATGTTACGTGACAGTTAAATAGCAGCTGCATCATACCCCAGAGGTAGCTGCACTTTTGTGGTGACTACAAAGATTTCTCCGGGTGTAATAAATGACCTGTATGGACAGAATTGTATGTGTGTGGGAGGGGGTGGTGGGGGGTTTCTGCTAAATTGCAGTTGGTAGCTATAGGACTTTGCTCATCACTAAACATTATTTTTCAAACTGTTTCAGGGAAAAAAATTATGGGGAACACTTAATTACTCCAATATAATTTGCAGTTCTTTTACCTGAAAATAAAAATCAAGATGCTAGGTTGTTGCAGGACAGAGGAGGCCTCCAACTACCATCCATGTCACAGGCATCCTTGCCTGTCTTTAAAGATGTCATGCACTCTCTCCTCCCTTTGCCTGTGTCCTTACTTCTCCCACAGCCTGGAACACCTTTCTTTTGTTCTCTGCTTACAGAGACTGTTCCATCAAGGTCCAGCTCAAATGCCACCTCCTTCATGTTATGGTCCACAATCCACAATTAAGCGTGTCTCCTCTTAGGACACCCATACCATGTTGCTATTATCCTTACTCAGCATTTATTTAAATGTGTCTTATAATGAGTTGTTTACACATCTGGCACATGCACTAAACTAAAGCTCCCTGAGGGCAGGAGCACAATGCTTAATATTCCTGAAAGAGAGAAGGAAGGCAGCCTTTCTTTCCTTTCCAAGAGTATAAATAAGAATAACTGATATTTAGGGAGTGTGTACTATATGTTGATCATTGTTCTAAGCACTTGGCATGTATTGACTCATTTAAACCTCACCATCCTATAAAGCATAATTATCATTGTCTTGTTTTATAGAGGAAAATACTGAAGCACAGAGAGGTTCAATAATTTGCCAAAGGTTACACAGCCAGTACATGGTGGCACCAAGAGGGAAAGCCATGAGGCTTATCCCCAGAGCCTCATACCCTTATGCTGTTGTATAGCATAGGTTTTTAATTAAACACATCAGTATCTCAACTGTCTTTCAAGTTTCAAATCAATCCAGGTCTGCAAAAGCACAAGGCTTTTTCTAAAGGGGGAAGTGTGAGGATGGGCAAAGTTGATGGCACACAATCCACCTGTCTCCATTTTAGTTTGGCTATCTTAAATAACAAAAGGGCTGCTTTCTGAAATCCACATTCTTGTTTGTCAGTTTCCATCCTTGGGCAATTATTTCACACTGAAAATGAGAAGGTGATAATCTAAAGTATTCGCAGCCAGTCTTGCCTACAGAGGTGTGAGCAAGGAGGAAGATAGCATGTTGTGATTAGAGAGGGAAGAAACAAACCCCAGTGATTGCAATGCGTAAGAAGGGGTTAGCCTCATTATTCTAATGCATAGTTTTCTGCATCCATAGAAATATTTCATTCCAACAAGTTAATTCCTTTAAGTGGTGAGCGCTGAGTGTGGCAGACACGATTATCTTCCTTAGGTTTCTTACCACTTTCTCCCCATCCGGCTGGGGGAAGGATTTCTGCAGCTCACCTCGTGCAATTAGAAACAGCCCCACAGGGCAGAGGTGCAGCCTGCGTTCTGAGATACTCTTCTGCTGCTGAAATAAAAACAGCCTTTGAGAATATTCTCCTGCCAAAATCATTTTAGCATTTCACTGTCACACAGCAGGAAGCCCAGAGAGAGAGAGAGAGAGAGAAAGAGAGAGAGAGAGGGAGCGCACATCCTTTCTGCGCACAGCCGGCAAGACCTCATGAGTCTTTCCTGTGTACGAGGAAATTAATTAATTTCCTTTTTTATTTTGTAAAAGGGGCCATAAAACATAGTTCAAGATGTTACATTTTCATAAGGAAGAAGTCTCAATTGTAAATGAGTTCCTCTTTTAAGACAAGGCTGTAATTAGATTGCCCGTGGTGATGATGAATGGGGAGGTTGAAGGGTCTTCGCTTTTTTCTGGGGAAAGAAACATCCTCGAAGGCGGAGGCAAGGGCTGCCTCGGGCAGCCACGCTGGTGCCAGTGCCAAAGACTGTTCTCTCCCATGAAGCTGAAAGAAGAAAGTGTTTCTAAACCTAGGGAGGAATAACAACAGGAAAGGCAATTTAGAGGGTGAGCCAAGGTGGTTTCCCAAGCAGAGGCCAGAGTGTCAATAGGGGCCGCTGTACCTCTCCCTAGCTGACTGATCCCCGGTGCTTTCTGCACAATCTCTTTCAACTTGGGTGTATTTTCTCTCTTGCAGTTAACTGAAAAGAGGGGAGAACTTCGCAGTTCCTACTGCCCCTTCATAAATGCCTCATTTATTTTTATTTCTACCTTCCTGTTATGGGCAGAATTGTATATTGTGTACCCCCCAAGCTTCATATGCTGAAACCCTAACCGCCAGTACTTGTACTTCAGAATGTGACTGTATTTGCAGATAGGGTCTTTTTTAAAGAGGTAATTACGTTCATATAAGGCCGTTAGGGTTGGCTTAATCCAAGGTCGGCAAGAATACAGGCTTTTTCTAAAGGGGGCTGGTGTCCTTATAAGAGGAGAATATTTGGACACACAGAGAGATACTAGGGGTGTGCATGCACAGAGGAAAGCCCATGTGGGGACACAGGGAGAAGGTGGCCATCTGCAAGCCAAGGAGAGAGGCCTCAGGTGAAATCAAACCTGCTGACATCTTGATTTTGGACTTTTAGCTTCCAGAACTGTGGGAAAACGCAATTTTCTGTTTCAACCACGCAGACTGTGGTATTTCGTTATGCTAGCCCAAGCAAACTAATAGGATAGCCGAGTAGCTTTTTCAAAATATGGTCTATGGATCACTTTCATCAGAAAGTGATCAGTGGATTAAAGTACAGTTTCCTATCCTGGGATTTAAATCGCTAGGGTCCGGGAATCTGCAGTCTTTCACAAGCACCCCAGGTCATTTTGGTGCACACTGAAAATGGGAAGTTCCTGCAGCATGAATTTGCTGAGAGAAAGGTCACCTCCATGGTGATCTGAAGGAGCTGCCCAAAGGCCACACTGCCTGAAACCCCACCATTAGGAAGGCATTCTTTGAAGTTAAACATTACCCTCTCCCTGGTGGATCTCTTTTCAGTGCAAATAGCTCCTGGATGGAGATGACAGATTAAGTCAATAACCTTTGAGTATGAATTTATTTATCAGCTGAATTCCTGTGGGATTGGAAGGATGCCAAACCTCAGAAAACCTGAGAGGGGGAATGCTTAGGGGGGCTGGCTGAGAGATATTGGGGCGGTCCACACTGGGAGAAGGTACCACCTTGACAATCTTGCTCCATGCTAGCCCCAGTGAAAACAAGGTTGTCCCTAGATGGGCAGCTCAAAATCACACAGTTCACTGCTCTCTGACAGGAAGAGAAACAAAGGTATGGTATCTAGGCTTTGGGGACAAGACAGCCAACTCTTGGATATCTACTCTTTTCTTGTCTGCTTCTTGGACGTTGAGGGCAAAATCAGGCCTGCTTCTTTCCCTTCCTGAGTTAAGTGTGTAGGGACCAGCTGAGGTGATAGAAGAGGGGTGATGGGGGTGAGGAATGGATATACACAGGGCTGAGATGCAAAGTATGTTTAACAACTGGTATGCCATAAGCATGGACCCATTAGAATAGAAGCCAGCCAGAGGCTGGAGTGGGATCCTGAATATCCTCTTTATGTAGGAGTTAACCTTTCATTCGCTGGCTTGTCTGAAGTCCTGGCCTGGAACTTTACCCAATACTCAGGGCATAGGCACAGGCCCAAATGAGTGGAATGGTGACCTAGTAGGTCTGAAGCATCTCTTTAGTCTCTCTTTGCATTCCCATTGCTTTTATTCTTATTTATTTATTGATGTATTTACAAGGAAGGAGGAGGCATCCTCTCTACCCCTTCCCACTTTCAGGTTCAGGCCCAGTGTACTCTAAGTCAAAGCAATACACAAGTGACTGCAGCGCACCTGTGTCCTCCACTTCCTGCATCTTCCAGGAGGTCTAATAGGCTGAGAGTATCGGCAAGTGGGCAAGGGCTGGTCTCCTGACTGCTGACAAGTGGCCCCTTAGAGAGGGCTGCCAGAGGGCTAATGCACTAATGGCTGTCTCAGAAACCTCAACACTGAAACTAATAATGGGCTAAAACTCAGAGCCCTCTACAGGCTTCCTGCCCCCTAAATCAGAGCCTCAGGGATGTGCCAACTGCCAGGGCACAATCTAGCCCACTGGGTGCTCCACATGGAGAAACACTTTCTGGCTTCCCCTTCTCCATGGCAAAAGGTGAATCTAACATGAAGTCTGCAAACACATCGACCCAGGCTCCCAAACCCTATTCATTGAAGTAGCAGATGGTTGGAGGAGAGCAAGGACCAGCCAGGTCAGAACATTCACTGGCAAGCCACTATTCTTTCTCAAGACAGCGCTCATTGTGATAGCAGATGGTGTTAGTGCTCCACCCAGACCCCCTTGGATCCCTGTTGATCCTCTGTCTGCATACTCTGCCCCCTTCACTGTGTTCTTACTTCAAACACCTAGCACCTATGCTCTGCTTTGGGAGGACAGCCCCCAGACTAAAAGTAGAGAGCCACTTTGCACGCATGTGCAGGGAACTGGAGGTACCTGGGTGACTCTCCGTCACTGACTGCTGGAGGCAGATGCATGAAACCTAGCTCTTTTACCCATGGTGGGGCAATTCGGAGGCACAATTGACCCTCCAGAACTCCCCTGCAGATTAGGCTAAGGCTGTGACTCGCCGGAGTGTGCCCTTGCCCGGCTTCTTCCTTTCTCTTTTCCTACTTCCCCTCCTTCTTTGCAGGTCTCCCCTGGGAGGGCTTCTTCACCATTCACTTGCATGCAAATCCTCATCTCAGGGTCTGCTTCTGGCAACCCAGCCTAGAGTTTGCATACAAAATTCTAAGTTTTCCTCCCATTAGCATCTCATAAGCAAAAGAAATGCTCTGCTTCCTACTCTCTTTCTCTCTCTCTAACTACCTTTACCCCACTTCCCGTAAGCCAGCTCCTCCTCCAGATCTGTTGCCTTTAGAAAGACCCACCATTTTCTTTGACATCAAATTCAAAAACATGGGTATTTTGCATTGTCTCTCCTACCCAAGCGTTCTTCCCTACTGCCACCCTCCTAGCTTAGGATCCTTTTCTTCTCCTTCCAGACTAATACAGCCAGCCCTCAGTATTAGGTGTCTACCTCCCACTTCCCACTGTTCCGGAATACCTTGGACACTGCTGGCAAATGGATCCTGCCAAGGTCGAATTTCTCCATCCCTCCCCAGATGACAAAGTTTTCAGTGACTTCCAAATTCTGGCTGAAGTAAGCGTATCCTTTTTGTCTGGGCATTCCAGGCTCTCCCCAACATGCCTCTAGGCTGCATCTCCAAATTTTGAAGGCCAAAATGGGAAGCCACCCCTCCACTCAGCACATTCCCTCAAAGTAGGCCTTTTTAATATGTTGAAATCATCATGGTGGTCAAAGCCATGGTGCAAAGACAATAGATGGGGAAGTGTGCTAAACAAACACATTGAGGAGACACGAGTGAGACACATTGAATGAGACACGTTGGGACTCAGAGAGGGTCTGGAGGCATTTTTATTAATTTTCCTCTGGTTTGAGAATCTAGATTCACTTTTACTTACTCGCATTTTACAAGAGCCGTAAAGTGTTTTGGTTCCTCCCCATAACACCTGTTTAGTTGGGTCTTTAATTAGACTTCTATCAAGCCTGTAGGACTTCAGGTTCTCCACTGTGTCGTGCAGCTGGCACTCACCCATGGCCTTCGACTTGGTCAGGACATGTGCTCATGTTTTGAAAGTTTCATGCCTGCCACTCAATTAACCCAAATTCATAAAATCCTGTATAAAATGTGTGTCCTGGCTTTTCTTCTTCCAGGCCCCCATCTCCCAGGTTTCTAACCTTGGGCTTAACTTCCCTAGGTAGGCCTTCAGTCTGCCCCCTCTGTTGTAGCATGGGGCACAGATCTAATTCTTCCCCACCCATTCTCTAGAAGAACCTGTGTTCTGCCTGTCACAAGTTTGTCTTTGGCAGCCCTCGGCAAATAACCTCTCATCTCAGCCAAGCTCTGGAAACTTTTCCAGGAACAGTATGTCATCTGTTTGAGTCCTCTGCCTATTGCCTTGATTATTTATAAAATCCTTGAGTGTGGTGGGCATTCAGTTGTATTGCCTAGATTCCCCTTCAAGGAAGGACTTGATGTCCCGCTTCGCAGACAGCTTCCAGTTGTCAGCCCTTTCAGAGTCTGCCTAAACGCTGAGACCTGCCTTGTCATGTCCCTTTCTGTGGTGGCCCATGTCTGGTTTAGTGAGCAAGGCAGGGCTACAGAAACCTGGCCATTTTTGTCTGGTGTGGTACCCTCTGAGGACAATCCTTGTTCCAGAGCTCCCTGCCTGACTGGCAGAGGCTTTGTTGGGTCTGCATTACACACAGTTCCAGGTCCTTCTTTGCAGAGTTTTGATTTCTTCCCATTCTTTTCACAGGCATTGATCCCCCACAGACATCTCATACCCAGAACTCTGCCTCAGCATCTGTATCTGGTGATCACAACATGCAGCTCTGGATCAAGGGGTATGGCTATGCCTCTCTCTGTCCCTTACAGCACTTACCTGTGGGTTTGCTTTTAGAAGACGACTTGCAAATGTTTGCTAACTGAATTGCTGCTACTAATTGCTAACATTGAAGGAGTAGGCCCATGTACCTGGCACCAAATGAAGCAGGTAGATCATTTTGCATGAATATATCCTTCAGTTCTCAGAGAACCCCATGAGAAAAGCACCATTATTGCTCCCTTTTTTACAGATGAGGAAACTAAGGTACAGAGAGTAAACAATGAAGTGAGAACATGAGCCCAGGCAGTCTGACTCCTGAACCAAACCTCCTCCCCACCATGTTGGAGCTAAGCTCTAGATGCAGCTGACAGTTGATCACTAACAGTTAACAGGAAGCCTATGGTGACACGAGGCAGTGTCAGAAAGCCAAAGAGGAACCGACACAACGTTGGAGTGGTGGGCATTTACTTGGGACTGGCAGGCTCGGAAACTTTCTGAGCCTGTGTCTTCCAGCACATCTGTCTCTGTTTTCTCCTCCTAAACATCATGTCATCATAGACTGCCTGAACTAGCATCAGACATAGCCTGAACTTGTTGTGGTACAAAGCAGGAGTAAGCCCAGAGAGGTTAAGGAACATCCCCAAGGTCACAGAGCTGGTTGGTGTCTAGCCCTCTAGACCAGCCAGGGTTTCCACCTCATCCCACTCCAACCCCTCTTCACACCACACCTTTCCCCTCCTTCCCCTCTACACCACACCCTAAAGCTCTCTGGTAGTTAGTTGGTGGATGCTGAGGCAGGAAGGGCACCTCTAACTCTGCAGTGTCAACTGTGGAGTCAGAAATCCTCTGCCTTCTCAGTCAGGCCCCCTTGCTGATTCAACTCCATCAGCATTCCAAGCACTGCTGGAATGTAAAGGCAAAGGGATTGCAAGAAGGGTAGCTGTAAGAGTGTGATGCAACAGTACTACCTCATTTTTATTGCTACCTTGCCCAAGTTCTATTATTAAATTTCTCACTTCCCCTTAACATTAAAACCTAACAGCATGATGGCAAGTGGTTAAGTGCTATGAAATCAAACAAGCCTTGGTGTGAAATCCACCTTACCTCTTTCTAGCCATGTGACCTTGAGAAATTTACTGAAATTCTTTGAGCATCAGTTCCTTCCTCTGCACAGTGAAGCAAATAATGCTCAAGAGTGACTTCGTAGGGTGGGGGAGGCATAAATGAAAGAATGAATATCGAAGACTTAGCACAGGGCTGCTGAACACAGTAAAGAGTAAAGCTACTGTAACTTGTAGCCATTGTTATTTTTATTAAAGATACATAAGAGATAACATATGTGGCACCCAGTAATCATTAATCCAAAGTCCTCAGCAGGGAAGAACAAATCAGCACATGCATTGATTAGAGCTTCTCATAACAGAAAGGATTCATCTGATGTGTGCAGTGCCTCTCAGGAGAGAGGTAGGACCAGATTCACCATCTCTGGATCAGAATCTATCCTCAGGCAGTCCCAGGCCACAGAATCCCTATTCTCCAAACTCACCCCTGGTACTACACCTATAGCCTTCATGATTCAGGTTTCCTTAAAGTGAGGATGAAGGCAGTATGACTGAATCAACAAGAATGGGGAGTGGAAGGCTGGAGTAGGAGAGATATGTGATGTTTCAATAACTTGGTGGACTGAGCTAGCAAGGACCATGCTCCCACTGCAAACACAGAGAGATATCTGATAAAACATAATGAAAAAGTAAATAAGTACACAGTTTGAAAAGGAGGAAGGAAGGAAGGAAGGAAGGAAGGAAGGGAAGGAAGGAAGGAAGAAGGAAAGAGCGGGAAGGAAGGAAGGAAAAAAAGAAGGAAGGAAAGAAGAGGGAAGGAGGAAGCAGGACGAGAGATGGAGGGAAGGTTAGTGCCAAGGAAAGAGAGAAGGGAAAGGAGGAAAGGAGAGAGAAAAAACGGAGAAAGGAAGAAAGGAAAAACGAAAGGAATCCCCATATTTCAAAAGGAATCATCCATTTCAGTCAGCAGCATTTATTGACTTAAGGTTGAAATGATAGAGCAAGTAACTAGAGAATGGGATTTTAAGTTTTGAAAGCATGACTAAAAATGCGACAGAGCCTAGACTTCCAAAGCCCTTAGACATCAGATTGCATGATGCTGTAAGATCAGGCCTCTAGCACTCGGCTACAGGGAGAAAGTCTGAAAGGAAGAAGAGAGCTTTGTTGCTGGAGGAATCCCCGAGAAAGGGGATTTCTTGCTATGCTTTGTCCACCCATCCTTCCAACCCACCAAACCAAACACCAGGTAAGTCTGGGGAACCCAAGTGCTCAAGGCTGTTTTTCTTGTCCCATTACCTCGTTTGAGTTCACAGACAATATGGGCTTCAGAATAAAATAGAGCAAATCCTGGGTCTGTCACTTTCTGTCTGTATAACATTGGGAAGATTATATGATTACTGTGTGTTCATTTCTTCAACTATAACAAAAACAAAAATAAAAAAACAATAAACACGTCACTACCAAATATATAGAAATTCAATTCTCAATCATTCTCAATCCCTGTTGGAATAAGACACCCACATGCATGCACGCAAATTCTCTCTCTCTCTTTTCTCTGAATGTATGAGTCAGGAATCTTCTGCTTGCAAGTGACAGAGACTCATTTTAAACCAGGAAAAACGCAAACTGAGAGGGACTTATTTGTTCAAGGAACTGAATTTAACATGGTTATGTTTCTTTGGCCCCTTTCTTAGCTTGTCCTTGCTTTCTTTTCCTTGCCCTCATTCTCTCCTACTGAAAACAGTTTCATCCCTGAGCTGGGAAGTTGCTTAAAGCACCTACAGTTTCTTTGTATACTCATTATCTCCAAGAAAATCTCAGATTATTTCAGCAGGAGTATCTCAGGGAAGGTCTGTTCTGAGAGGTCTGTTTGGGGACATGTGCCTTGCTCTGAACTGATGATTCTGGCCAGGGGGATAAACTAATTTGACTGGGCAAGCCTAGCTCACCTGTTCATCCTTTACACATGGGTCAGAGGGGAGGAGATGGAATGTTATTAGACCCAACTAAACCTTAGTTCCCCAAAGGAAAAAGGGATTACATTTTCAGAGGAAAGAGGAAAAGAGTCTCAGAAAGTAGGACTAACAGAGATACCCACTACATTCTATCCTTTGGCTACCCAGAATCCATATACATTACTTTAAAAATGTCCCCACCCCATTTAATACATCAGTGTCACATACAATAAATGTGTATTTACTCCCCTCCCAAAGGGAGACAAACCAAAGTCTTTTCCAGATACTAAGTTCAACTCCAAGTCTTAGATTACTGTTTCTGGGGGCAGATCTGAATGTAGGTCTTTATAGCCCAGTTACCTCCATCTACATCAGGGTTTCTTAAACTTTCTGTACCATAAACTCTTTGGTAGTCTAGTGATGCCTATGGACCCCTTTTCAGAATCATGTATTTAATCGAAGAAAATAATATATGCTTGAAATACATTTAGCAAAACATTATAAAACAAATCCACAATATAAAGATGTATGTACTTCTTGATTGATGCATTAAATAGCAAGATCTAGTAGTAAATCCAGTAATACCATAATTTCAAAAGTGATGACCATGAATGGCATTATGAGATATCTACCACAAGTCTCATATGATATAAAAATATCTGCAATTCATTGGTGACCAGTACTGCTAATACCACCACAGCCTCTTGCCTGCAATGATATTTGAAAGAAATGCTCAATTTTAGTTAGATGTTAGTGAAAATGAAGAAGACACCAAATCCAAATGGTACATTTAACCACCTATAATATTCTCCATATAGAGTGATGAAGGAAAACAAGGAAACTACAATATAAAGCTTCCTTGTTTTGGGAAGAGGAGAAAGGAAAATAAAATACAAGGAATTTTGGTCCAAAATTCCTTGTTGTATGCCTTTCAGAGGCAGTCAGCAAGACCTCATGCTCTGTGGAGTGAGAGCACAACTTACTCAGAGATGCACCCTTTGGGAGAATTTCTTTTGACCATTGGTCTTGCATGTACTTCCTTAAGGAAGGTGCAAAAACCAATTCTGTTCTTGAGGGTGCATCCATTTAGCAGTCCAGTGCCTGTCCACAAGGCATTGGGCCTGTGCATGGCCTAGGAACTGAACTGTCATAGACACCTGATTCCCAAACTTTGGGGGATACTTTAGCAATGTAGTAAAAATCTCACTTAGAGGCTAATCATTAGATTTCTCAACAAGAGAACTGGTTAGTAATCAAAACCAGTGTGGACCTTAGACCCAGGCAAGCAGGACCCTTGTTCCGATCTTTGTGCCTGAAAGGGCTCTGTATTTTGGAATTCCTTCCTAAAATTTTCTAAATACACCTTTGATGCTTGAACTAGCCCACAGGACCATCTGGGCATGGCCTCCCCTCTCCCCAGCCTGGTCCCATATGGGTCCTGGTCACTGGAAGTATCTACCTTAATATTTTCTATGTCTCCTTCCAGTGTTTGGGACCAAGGCTGGCAGTGCTTTCTACCTCGATGGAACTTCCTGAGTCCAGACGAGGACCTACAAGAGCCCTGGTCCCTATTTTACCTTGTTGGATCACTCTCCAATGAGCTACATCTTGCCTCAATCCCCCGAGAGGGGTTGATTGGATCCTCTGAGAAAATCTGAGACTCTTGGCTATCGGATTGTCTTGGGACTGGTTCCAGGAGGGCAGTCTGGTGAGCTGATGCTTTCTGTGGGCCAGCACAGTATTTATTTTGCAGGATCACAGAGACTGGGCTGCCAGAATGGTGCTGACACACTGATTGTGACTAACTCTCATTTACATATGACACTGGGTGATTTCAGGACTCTGGGCTACCAATAGTTCATTGCCAAGGGACTTGAGTGCAAGCCATGTGCCATGAGTGCCAGCTACATGTCGGTTATCATCTATCCTTGTCCTGAACTACAATGCCACCTTTGTGCTGTGTGCCTCCCATAGCTGGCACACAGAATGGTCACCCCACCTCCTCCTTGGGCTTCACATCACTGGTCCCCCAGGGGTGAGCATGCCTATCTCCTCCAAGGGCTCCCTAGACTATTGCTCCATAATGTGAATAGACCTTCCTAATTGATGTCCTTTCTTGCCTCCAATCAAGGTAACATCGTGCTCTTTTGGACTGGTCTCAAGCCATGCAGGATAAACATGGACATTCCTTACCCAAAGGATACTGCTCTACGCTGTCTGTCCATGGGTTCCTCACCTATTTGCCTCCCTATTGGTGGTAATGTGTGCAAGGCAAGAGTGGGGGTCATCATTGAAAGAGACTACATTCTAGAAATGCAATGATGACAGCCTAAAGAGATCAAGGAGAGACGTGAGTGGAATACGTGTTATTCTATAAACTATAACATTCTAATCAGTAGTGTGTGTGTGTGTGTGTGTATGTGTGTGTGTGTGACAGAGTCTTGCTCTGTCACCTAGGCCGGAGTGCAGTGGCGCAATCTCAGCTCACCGCAACCTCCCAGGTTCAAGTGATTTTCATGCCTCAGCCTCCCAAGTAGCTGGGATGCCAGGTGCACATCGTGCCCAGCTAATGTTTTGCATTTTTAGTACAGATGGGGTTTCACCATGTTGACCAGGCTGGTCTCGAACTTCTGACCTCAAGAGATCCACCTGCCTTGGCGTCCCAAAGTGCTGGGATTACAAGCATGAGCCACTGCACCCAGCTTAAACAGTAATTTTGGCAAGACCGCAAAGCAACCTATTTGCATTTTCTTGCATACTCAGTAAGACTTGTATTTGTTATCATCATCAACAAAGCACAGTTGACCTTTGAGAGAGTCATTGGAAGCCAGTGTTCATGCGTGGCACTATGGATGACGTAGCAACATGGATGAAGTATCCAGCTCTGAATAAATGGAGTATGTGGTATGAGAGAACTGAAGAGGCAAGAAGATCTATAGAGTTTCAATATAAACAGGTTCCAAAGAGCCACGGCATTGTGAGTAATAGCAGCATTGCTACCTTTTTCTTGCAGTGAGAGATAAGAAATTATACAGGAAAGACACATTTGGCAATAAAGAACACAAAGAGATAGTTCCTGGACCTGAACAGGAAGAGATGGTGCCAGGATACTATGAAGAATCTTCACAAGTACTGATACAAGTACTGATTGAATAGTAAACAAATATGTAAGTACCTCTTCTATGCCCATCACTCTGAATTTTTATTGATAAATCAGTATACTTCACATAAGCCCAGGAATTTGGTAGCACATTTTAAAAATTAAATTGTTTATATTGATAGTCCTTGCCCCTTCAAAAAAATACTTACACAGGGATCCTGCACAACCTAGGAGTGCCTCTAATCAAACATGGAAGTCTTGTTGTTATAATGCTTGAA
Source organism: Rhinopithecus bieti (assembly GCF_001698545.2). Taxonomy (NCBI): domain Eukaryota; kingdom Metazoa; phylum Chordata; class Mammalia; order Primates; family Cercopithecidae; genus Rhinopithecus; species Rhinopithecus bieti. The sequence goes on from NW_016812419.1 coordinate 406,332, forward strand.
CCTAGACCCCGGCCTTATAACTTCCTTTTATTCATAATTGGTCTCAGTGTGCAGCAGGTAACCCTTTATTCTTAGTTTAACAGCTTCTATTTTGGCCCCTGCATTTGGGCAATAAAAAACAACAGGCTAGTTGTGAAGCCCAAGTAATTTGCCCCTTGCTTCCAAATTCAAAGCTTCTGTTCAATTTGAGCAAATGGCTTATTACAAAGAGGATAATTATTACCTTTGTCAGTCAAAGAGTACTTATCTGGAGATATTTGGAAGCAGCCAAGGAATTCTGATTTTCCACAGATCTTTCTTGGGACTGATTTTATCCCTCACTACCCTTCCCTCCTCCTTGCCTTAGTGAACTCTAACTTCAGGTTGGGGCATAAAGTAGGGCTTTTTCAGTCCCACCAAGTCTCTGAGTCTTGTTTCTCATATATTTGAGATTGCTGACCAAGAAATCACCTTTGCAAAAATTATTACTGAGGAAATTATAACAGTGAGATAAATCTGACATTGCTGACTCCATCTTGTCTCTTGCCTCACAGGTTGGCTGTCTTTGCTCATTCCTGGGTGTGGGCCAAGCTAACTTTGGGAGAAATTTATAGTTTAGATCATAGCCCTTCCCAAAAGGAAACTGCTCTTGTAAAACTAGTGAAAGGCCACCAAGTAAGGATGAAAGGGGCTTGGATTCTATTAATAAATAATTACCAGCCATTATTCTAGAGGTCATAAGATTTGCAACTTCTCCAGTTACTCTTGAAGATAACATCACTATTGTAGAATCTAAGGTTGGCCTTTTGAGATGTCTTTTCAGGTTTCTGCATTTCTGACAACCAGACGGCCACACCTGAACCTGCCAACCAGTCCTGTGGCCTCCACCCAGGAAATGACTCAGCATAAGAGGACAGCTTTGACTCCCTATGATTTCATCCCTGAGCCAATCAATCAGCACTCCCAATTTACTGGCCCACTACCTATCAAATTATCCTTAAAAACTGATCCCCAAGTCTTCTGGGAGACTGATTTGAGTAATAATAAAACTCTGGTCTCCTGTACAGCCAGCTCTATGTGAATTAAACTCTTTTCTATTGCATTCCTCCTGTCTTGACAAATCAGCTCTGTCTAGGCAGTGGGCAAGGAGAACCCATTGGGTGGTTACAGCCTCATTAGGAAGAGCCTCTCTTAGCAGAGGTATATGCTACTCCCTATTTGCTTCCAGATGGAACAGGCTTTCTTGTAGGACCTTGAGGAAAAGCTACAAGAAGTAGTTCCAACATTCCACACTTCTAATATTTTCCTACTATGCCAAATAGTTCCAGTGTAAGTAGGCATATTGCCTGTATCTGAAGATCCAGGGGACAACAATTTAACTAACTGCTTTGCTACCTTAAAATGAGGACTTATTTGGTTGGCACACAATAGATATTGACAATGGCTATCTTAAGAGGGAAAATAATAATTGTCTTAGTTGGCATGAACTGCCATAACAGAATACAGTAGACTGGGTGGCTTAAATAACAGAAATTAATTTTCTCATGGTTCTAGAGGCTGGACATCCAGACCAGCATACCAGCATGGTCAGATTCTGGTGAGAGCTCTCTTTCTGGCTTGTAGATCGCTGCCTTCTCTCTGAGTTTTCACATGGCCTTTTCTTGGTTCATGCACTTAAAGAGAAAGGACTCTCACTCTCACTCTCTCTCTCTCTCTCTTCCTCTTCCTATAAGACCGTCAGTTCTATCATATTAGAACGCTACCCTGTGATCTCATTTAACCTTAATTATCTTCTAAAAGCCCTATCTCCAAATATAGTTACATTGAGGGTTAGGGTACCAACATATAAGATTGTGGAGGGGGTAGGGAGGGGACACAATTCAGTCCATAACAGTACTAAAGAAATCCTGGGGAGCTCACAGAACGGAATAATCAACACAATGAAAACTTGAGACCAATGGAAACTATGTCAGCTCTGGGTACAAATAACAGGAGTCCATAAAGTGTAATTTTCATTTAGCTCAAGGTTCACATTTTCAGGAAGAGAGTATTAATTGACCAAATTTAGGTCACGTGTCCATCTTGGAACTAATCACTCTTTCCAAAGGAAAGGATGATGTGCTTTGATTGGTCAAGTGCATGCATGTGTGTAGATAAGGTCAGCCTCATCCAAATAACAGAATAGGTTTGCCATAAAAAATAGAAGTTCTGTTAGGTAGAGAAGAAGGAAAGGTAGAAATAATAAATAAAGTAAATAAAAAGGCAAAGAGATGTCCACCACAGAGTGCCAGCATTTTGCACAAAAATTGTTGAAGTGTAATATTTTTAGTAGAAAATATTGCTTGGCACAAGGAGAGGAAAAATTGCTGTGCATTATCAACTTTGTCTTTTCAAGGTGACAATGACATAAGGAATTGAACTGAGACCTTCCAAGTCTTCACAGGTCCTTGCAGTTTGTTTTCCAGGTTAATTTCCAAAAAAGAAGAGGAAAGAGAAGCTTCCAATGAAAATGATTTGTCCTCTCCGAGTTCCCAAATTTGTCTTTTAGGGAATGGCTAAAGGCCAAGTATTAGTTGTCTTATCATAAAACCACAACTGATTGCTACAAAATCCCTATGGATGCAAAATAGAATTCCAAAATAAGTTGACTATTATTGAGCACTTACTTTAGGCCAGCTCTGGTCACCACTGTTGAGTGCCTTCCTCAAATCTATTACTGCTTTCTAATGGATCTTGATTACACTTTCCCCACCTAGATCATGTGACTTAGGGGAAGGCAATCGCTACCCCCAGCAAGAACGATGAATCCTGACTCATACGAATCAAGCACCATAATCCATTCCTTTTTTCCCCTGACTGGTTCACAGACCAAAACTGAAACCAGTCACCATGTGAGTATTCCTCTGGCAATAGTAATTGATTCAAGGTTGGCCCAAAGAGATTGAGGGGAAAAATTTGTTTTCATATTTGGGAGTGGTTTCTCTCTCTCTTCCACTGTCTATGAGTAATCAATCCCACTGCTCCTCCTGCTGCCAGCAGCCATCTTGTTTCCATGGGGTCCAGCCTGAAGAAGGCTAAGCTGAGAGAAAGGCTGACAGATATGGGCTGGAGGCCTGATTGGGTCACATCTAGAGCTCTCTTTCGTCGCTGGACTATGTGAGATAACATATTTCCTAATTGTTAAAGCCATTTTGACTCAGGATCTCTGTCACTTGTAGCCAAAATCATCTTACTAAATACTTTATATGCTTTGTTTTAATCCCCATATGACCTTAGAGGAGATAGTATTGTTATATTTATTTTATAGATGAAAAACTGAGGTACAGAAAGATTAAGTAACTTGCCCAATGTCACTTAGTTCCTGGACCCAGTGATTTATCTCAAAAACCTACATTTTAACCAGTAAAACTAAAGCCAAGTGGTTTCACATTTACCAACATTCCTGGATTCAAGAGAAATAGAAATTATCATAAATCAAATTTTAGCTTTCCACTGATTTGGATGAAGGCTTCAGTGGTTCTTTGTCTTCACCGACTGACCTTCAATTGCTAGGGGGTATAAACTTCTCAGGCCCTGCATCTCTTGGTAAGTAAATGGCTAATATTCGGTAAGCAAATATATCACCAGAGAATTTTCCCAAACTTCAAAAAGTCAACAGCATGTTAAGCTGTAGTTTTCTTAAGAACAGGATGCATCTGCTGGGGAAGATAGGGATGGGAAGTTCAAAATCTCAAATTGTCCAGTGATTCAAAAACAAGAAGTCAGATGGCTGACATTTAACTTGAAAAGGAAAGGAAGATAGTAGCTGGTCTCTCCTTACCCTATATCTTACAGGTTTGCACTCAACAGAAAAAAACATAGTTGCTTATACTGCAAGCCTTAAAATCTCATGCACCTATGTTTAAATTACCAGTCTGACATTTCCTAGCTCTATGAATCTGGGCAAATTAATCAACCTCTCTATGAATCAGTTTCCACATCTTTAAAATGGGAATAATATAGTAGCACCTACAAAATTAGGGTTATAAAGCAGTCAGCTATTATGACATATCCTCGTACTCGATGCAAACAAAATAACCATTGAATCTCACATTTCTAGGTTTGCAGGTGTTTGTGGATCAGTTGACCTAGGTACAGCTCTCTTGGGTGGCTCACCTTTAAGCTGCAGGTCCAGCTGCACTTAGCTCCAAGCTACAGAGGGCCACTCAGGCCTGCTCCATGCATTTTTATTATGGGGCCAGGATAAAGGGGCAGGAGTTACCAGGTGTGTGTTGAGGGAAGGGTTTTCCTGGCAATGGCACAAGCAAGAGACGACAAGCACAATAGCACAAACCCATTTCAAGCCTTTGTCTTTGGCCAATTTCAGTATCAATGGAGAAGGGAGGCGCTACTGATACAGACAGGAGACAGGGAAATAATGAGTAGAAGACACCAGTTCCCTGGGAAAGGGCCCACCCTCAAAGTCTGGATACCTGAGGCCCTAAATGGCATTTCAGTTTACACACCCAAGAAGTTGCCTTCTGACCCGCCATGCCCCCTATCCTGCCCCTATATAAATCCTGAACCCCAAGCTGCAGAGCAGACTAGCACATCAGCAGACCAGCGATGAGTGGAATGATGTGGCAGAGGAAGAGGGGAGTTCGGCTAGGGGTGGTTAGAGAAGAGTCCAGCTGCTGGGTGGCCTGACTCCAGTGGAAGATCACCTTCCCACTCCATTCTCCCTTCCAGTTCTCCCCATCCATCTCGCTGAGAGCCACCCCCATCACTCAATAAAACCTTGCACTCATCCTTCGAACCTGCGTGTGATTTGATTCTTCCTGGACACTGTGCAAAAGCCTGGGACCCAGAAGGTTGTCACACTGGCCCTCTGCCTTGCGATAAGGCAGAGGGTCTATTTATTGAGCTGATTAACACTCAAGCCATCTGTAGATGGCAAAGCTGAAAGAATTTTGTAACACAGAGGTTGCAGGTACTCACCCCTAGACACCACCACAGGGCTGAGAGCCCAAAGCACTCACCCTGGCCTCTGCACCTGCCTTTCTGCGTGCTCCCCCTAAGGGTTTGAGCTGCAGGGCGACTGAACAGGTGAGTCACACCTGTGTTGCATGTTCTACAAGGGAAAATCAGGGAACTCTCCCATTTCATTACAAAGTCACATGGCAAAAGGCATGGCAATAGAAAGAGTTGAAGAATTGGGATCAACAATGCTTCAGCAACAAGCACTTAGAATGATGACAAACTCAGAACACAGAAGTGATTGTTCTGGATTGTGGTGGAATCATACTGGAGGCCCAGAGATGTTGCTATTCTCCATGGCAGATGCATAGAGCAGTAATGAACAAACTCCTGTCAATTTAGGTTTTAAAAAAGAAGAAATGTTTCTCGATAGCATTTATTTAAATGTAGCTCTATTTACTTATGTCTGGGAAGATGTATATTCTTACAACTTAGTTTACCTACTAATCATTGAGTAAGTTACAGAAACATGTTAGTGAGAAAATTGGTACTGATTTCCGGCAACTTTAATATTGATATCTTGACAACTTGAGAAGAATCAAATATGAGGGAGCTATTCTTTCTTTCTGATATTAAGTGGTGGGCTTGTGTTGAAGCTTAGGTGGGCAGTACTCAGTCTGTATGTTGAAAGTTAATTCATTTATTAGTTCTCCACCTTATCATATTGGCCCCAATATTACAACAGTCTTCAGTCATTCTCTCACCACAAGGAAGGCCCCTGGGTAGCCATCAAATTTGCATAGATTTGGGACAAGCCATGCATAAGCCTAAGTGTTCTCTAAGGCCAGTGAGATTTGTTCTAGGGTTTCTTCCCTTCCTCAGTCTACCCCTCCACAATCCCCTCCTGGCCCCACCTCAGGCAAAGTTCATTAACTGTTCTTTTGATATTCTCCTTCCTGAAGGGGCCACTACTACCTGGCATCACATCAAATTCCTCCATGGGAGGAAATGATTCTCCCCTTTAAAAGATAGATATAAGAACACAGTGCTTAGGGGAAATTCCACCTAAATAAGTCACAGAGGCCAGCTGCTTGCAGACAGTAGAGTTAAAGCTAAGGTAAATGACAGAAATACTATAACTCTATGTTACAGTCATGGTCCAGCATTGGTTTGTTGGGCCTGTTGAGGAAAGTCTTTATTCCACTTACCTTAGAGCTTGGCAGACCTCATTTGTCAGCCCTGTGATGATGATGGGTGTGAATGGCTTTTGGACTCCTTTTACAGATGTAAGATTCTTGATAAATGTTCAATAAAAAGTCCTTATAGGGCCAGCTGATGACATATTTATAATCCGTATCATACCAAATGCACTGAGACATTTGACAAGTGTCAAATATCAAGAGTTGGACTTGTTCAAGGCCAGATTTGGAAGCAACGCAAATTGGTAACTGAGGGCTTGTAGGTGATTGCTCTTCATACACTATCAGTTCTGAGAGGAGAAACTTGAAGATGGAGGAAGAGCTAGGCTGAAAGACCAGTGCTTTTTAACCATGTAACACACTGATGGGTGCAGAGGGGTGGCACCTGTTTAAATTTCTAACCCAAGTCCAAACAGTACCCCAGACAGACTGGTCTCTTCAAAGAGACTTCGCTGAACCCTTCAGGGGCAAAAAGGGACCAAGTCCAGAATGTACCAAAGCACAGCCTTATGTCTTATGCAGAGTGGGCTTCTGGAATCAGGTGCTCACCCATTCCACTCTTGCTGAGCCACCTACTTTCTCAAGGGTGCCTAGCTCACTGCCCCATTTTCACATAGCCAGCAAGTGACAGGACAGGGGTTGGAGTTGTGGTAACTGACCTTGCTCCCCCAAACAAGCTTGTATCCTTTCCAGGATACTATTAGAATAGATTCAAACTTGCTACCTCCTGGGCAGATAGTGCAGGCAGGAGGAAGGAGAGGGGCTGCTCCCAGTTTCCACTCTAAGAGAACTGATTCTTTTTCTAAGTGATAATGCTGGTGGTAGTGATTCGAACAAGAAGTAGCTGTCTACTCACACCCACCTACTATGTTTAGGAATTGCTTTATCTCCATTTGAGGCCTGACACTCTAACATAACTTCACTGTGAAATGCATTTAACAATCATACAATAAGAAAGACACCCATAGAGCAAAGTAGGGGGTGGTAATTTTCTTACAAGTATATTTGCATGCACTGTAGGCCAGACAGATTTGTTATGGCAAGCATCTTACTCTCCAACTTCTTGTTTGTTCCAGTTGTGCTCTTCAGGCATGAAAAACAAAATATCAACAAACAGACATGGATCCTTCTGCAGCATGAGTGAGTTCAGAGGCAGTTCAAAGTTGCTGCAAGTGAAATTCTTCTGTAAGAGGATGATAAATGGGGAAAAACACTGGTTTCCCTATAGATCAAGACATCCAACTATAAAGAAGAAATTTGGAAGTGTTAATTGTGGTAATGGATAATGAGGAGACCATGAAGTAGATAAGATAAGCAAAGAGAGATGGGAAGCTGGAATGAAAACCGAAAGGATGTGAATGAAAAGCACAACACTATACAATGGCAACACCCACCCACCAGAACAGCTAAAATGTGAAAGACAATATCAACTATTGGAGGGGAAGAAACTAGAACTGTCATACATTGCTGGTGGAAGGGTAAACTAGTAGAGTCCCTTTCAAATGCTATTTGCCTGTATCTACTAGAACTGACATATGCCTAACTTACGATTCAGCAATTCTATTCCAAAATACATGCCAACAGAAATACACACATAAATTCTAAGTTCATTAAAATACATATATTTTAATATCTATCAAAGTACTATTCATATAAGCATCAACTAGGAAACTATCCAAATGCCATCAACAATATAATGGATAATTAAATGATGGTATATTCACCAAATGGAATACTACACAGTAATGAAATTGAACAAGGTGGAACTACATATTATAATATGAAGAAATCTCACAAGCTTTGCATTAAGTGAAAGAAGCCAGCCACAAGAGTTCTTATTGTATGATTTCATTTCATTTGTGTGGTGTTATGGATTGAATTGTGTCCCCCCAAAAGACATGTTAAAGTCCTAACCCCCAGAACCTTAGAATGGAAACTTATTTGGAAATAGGGTAGTAATTAGCTACAATGAGATTGTACTGGAGTAGGGCGGGCCCTTAATCTAATATAACTGCTGTTCTAATGAGAAGAGACACAGAGATAGAGACACACATGGATGAAGGCCATGTGATGACAAAGGCAGAGATTGAAGTGCTGCAACTGGAAACCTAGGAACACCAAGAATTGCTGGCAGCTACTAGAAGTTAGGCAGAGACAAGGAAGAATTGTCCCCCACAGGTTTCAGAGGGAGCAGGGCTCTGCTGACACCTTGATTTTGTAAATCTAGCCTCCAGAACTGTAAGACAACAACTGTCTATTGTTTTATGCCACCCAGTTTGTGGTACTTTGTTGCAGCAGTTCTGGGAATCTCATAGAGATGACAAAACCAATCTATACTGTTAAAAGTTAGAAGGCAGTTACCCTTGGTGGCAGGGATATCTGGAAAGGGGAGCAAGGGGTGAATCTATGTACTTTTCTCTATGTGTGTTGTAGTTTGATGAAAAGTTACTAGACACAAGCACAAACACACACACATTTAGTGACTTCTGGGTTATAGGTGGGGAGGCCAGATTCCCTAAGAAGGGGACCTGCATGTACCAGGCAGAGAAACCTGTGAAGTATACTCAAAATTAACATTCAAAACCCATCATGTGCCAAACACTAGGCTAGGCAACACAATGATCAACTAATTTCTCCTCAGAACCCCCATGTAGTCTGTAACCTGGAGTTCCTCTGTTCTCCTTTAGGAGGGTCCCATGATTTTTGGACACATCTGTCTTCCCAGATATCCATCTATCAGTGATATCTTCTCAAGCCAGTGGGGCAGAGTTAGGTGGTAGTTGTGCAAGCTCTGGGCACAGCCTGCTTGGAGTTACATCCTGGCTTTGCCACTTTCTAGCTGTATAACCTTAAGTAAACTACTTAGCCTCTCTGTGACTTGGTTTCCTCATATAAAAATAGGTATAATAATGGTATCTATACCTCATAGTATGGTTGCCAAGATTAAGTAAGTTAATATATGTAAAGAACCCCATTCAATAAATGTTGACTGTTATGGTATTGTAACTCTGCCACAGTGCCTTTAAAGCTAGATGACAGACATCTTCACTGTTCACCAATGTCCAGTCTCCCTCTACTTCCAGAAATAAGGGGGATTTTACTTTTCTGTCTATTCTTTACTGAAAAACAATTTACATATAGGAAAATGCACAGGTATTGTTATGTGTTGAAGTGTATCCCCCCGAAAATTCATATGTTGAAAGCTTATCCCCTTGCACCTTAGAATGTGACTGTACTTGGGGATAAGGTCTTCACAGAGGTTGTGAAGTTAAAATGAGGTTGTTAGGGTGGACGCTAATTCAATATTGCCAGTGTCCTTAGAAGAAGAGGAGATTTGGCCACAGACAATACATAGAAGGAAGACATTGTGAGGACACAGCAAGAAGACAGATGTCTGCAAGCCAAGGGGAGAAGCTTCAGGAGAAATCAACCCTGTAAACACCTTGATCTTGGACTTGCCTCCAGAACTGTAAGAAAATAAATTTCTGTTGTTTAAACCACCTAGTCTGTGGTATTTTGTTATGGCAGCCCTAACAAGTTAATACAGTTTTTACATGTTCAGTTTGATGAGTTTTATGAAGATCTAGAACATTTCCATGACACTAGAAAGATGTTACATGCACCTTTTAAATCAATGCCCCACAGCCCCATAAGCAACTACCTCTGCCTTCAATCACCATAGAGTAGTTTGCTGGTTCTAGAACTTCATAAAAATGGAATTATACAGTACATATTTTTGTGTATCTGGTTTCTTTTGCTCAACAACTGTTTTTGAGATTCATCTATGTTATTGAATGTCTCATTAGTTTATTCTTTTTTATTGTTGAATATATTTCATTGTACAAATATACTATAATTTGTTAATCCATTTGTCTGTTGTTGGACATTTAGGTTGTTTCTTGTTTGTGGCTATCACAAATAAGGCTGCTATGAACATTCATGTACAAGTCTTATTGTGAACCCGTATTTTCAATTCCCCTAGGTAAATATTTGGAAATGAAATTGCTAGGTCATAGGATTAGATGTGTGACTTTAAGAAACTGCCAGTTTTCCAAAGTGGTTGTACCATTTTAAACTCCCACCAGTGCACACGTGAGTTCTGATTGCACCATATTCTCATCAATATTCACAGATGTCAGTCCTTTCTTATTCTATCCATTCTAATGGATGTGAAATTCTTATTTGGATTTGTTTCTGATTTCTGAACATAAGCTGGCTGAAAATCCACTAGAGAGACAAACTCACCAGTTCACTTTATGTAAAAACAAACAAATAACAACGAGGATTTCCTTATTCTCTGTGTTTTCCATGAAAGGAGTATCTCATTGTTGAATAATTCCTGAGGCTTGACAGTCCTCATGGGAACCCCTGCAGTGGTCAGACCCCTACCTGCAGGGCCAGGCCAATAAAGATCTGAGGAAGGCATTGACTGGGGGTATGAATCTGCAAGTCTGAGAATGTGGGTGGCTTGAAATTGCAGAGACAAATATCAATCCATATCAATCAATATTTATTGCTGAGTAAATACCTACAGTATGCAAGGTGTTCCCAGAGGACCCAAGAGGGGAGTAGACCAGACTCTGAAAGATTTACTCTTCTTGATTTTGCATTATCTGTGCCACCAGCCCCTTCCATTAGCATGAATAATTAACAGCTGCCAGAGCTATCAGCCACAGTAAGAGCTTGCTTAGGATTCACAGTTTGTCATGTGCCAAGAAAGAGAAAAGGCATTGAACAGATGATCAGGATAATGGTGGTGAGGAGAAGGAAGATGAAGCATATGAAGTACATGAAACATATTACAAATGCCATAGTCCCTTAGTTTCTGTTTGTCTTATAAAATTGCCATTAAATGCACATACAACGCAAGGCTGCTAAGAGAGGAAAACCTTTCAAACCCTTTCTGCCCTTTCCTACTCCCCTTCCCAGAGAGTATTTGGAGTTAACAGTTGAAGTGTGTTCTTTCAGACCTTCTAGAAAAGTGTTTACACACATAAATAAACATATATAGGTTTCATTTTTATATATTGATGGGATTCTATTGTACATTTTATCCAAATTGTTATACTCATGTTGTATCTGTATTATGATATATTTCCCTGTCAATACATACCAAGGACCCCATTATATAGACATGCAACAATCTATTTAACCTCTCCCCTTTAGATGAGCATTTAGGTCAATTGCACTTTTCACTATATGTGTATATATATAGTTGACCCTTGAACAATGTGGGGGTTAGGGGCACCGATCCCCCAAATAGTAAAAAAATCTGTGAATAACTTTTGACTCCTCAAAAACTTTACTAATAGCCTACTGCTGACCAAAAACCTTACTGATAGCAGTCGTTTAAAACATATTTTGTATGTTATATGTTCTATATACTGTATTCTTACAATAAAGTAACCTAAAGAAAAAATATTAAGAAAATCATAAGAAAGCAAAAATATATTTACTATTCATCAAGTGGAAGTCGGTCATGATAAAGGGAATCATCCTCATCGTCTTCACATTGAGCAGGCTACGGAGGAGGCGGAAGAGGAGGAGATGGTCTTGCTGTCTCAGAGGTGACAGAGGTAGAAGAAAATCCATGTACAAGTGGACCTGCACAGTTCAAACATGTGGTGTTCAAGGTCTGCTGTATATGTATCTTTGGGTACACATGCAACAGGATAGAGCTTCCAGAAACTGGCTTGGAAGGGGGCTTGCTAAATCAAGGCTCTGATCATTTTAAATGTTGTTAGGAGCTGCCAAATTGCCCTCTAAAATGTCTTTTGTAATTAAAACTCCCACCAAGGTATACGACAGCGCCCATTTCCCTCCCGCTCTCCCCAACACTGGATATTATCAATCCCTTTAATGTTTGCCAACCTAGTAGATGAAAAATGGCCTCTCATTTCTGTTTATAATTGCATAGTACTGATTTCTAGTGAGGCTGAATATCTCTTTATACTTTCTATAGCTGCTATCAAATCTGTCAGTAGGAAAACTGATTGTACTATAGTATTTTTTTAACAGAAGGAAGTGGGAAAGTGAAAAATGTCCCTCCTGGCCTAGTCATCTGGTCTTTGGTGTGTGGTGCTGAAATCCAGCCAGAATGAAGTTGCTCAAACCTCTGGCAGTGTCTTGGGAAGGTGGATTTGTTCAGCTGTGTTCAGACCCAAGTAATTAGTTGATCATTTGAGCATTTAGCTGCAACATCCTGCCAAGATGCTGTTCACTCTAAACTCCCAATGAGCAAAGGATACACTTTGGTCCAGCTTCTCTTCTGAGTATCTCCTCAATCCTTGAAGTAACTCCATCTTCTGTAAGGGCCATACTCTGGGTTCACTAACTAAGACAATGAAGATGAATGAGGACTATCAGCTCAATTTCTGGCTCCAAAACCAGTTCTCAAGCATTGTTAAGAACACTTGTGAAAAAACAAACAAAACGATATTTCTAGGACTGTTTAAACAATGCTAAGCCGAAACTCCACTTCCCCAATCCATGCCCCGGCCCCTCTCATTGGCCTCTAATTCTCCCATCCTTCTTTCTTTTACAATGAAAAAGACCTTTCCAAACCTCCAGTCTAATCACGGTGCCCCAATAATAATAATAGTTTGTCACAATTGAGCACTTAAGTGGCGCCTGGCACTGCGCTAAGCATTTTACTAGCATTACTGTCAATTAGACAATAAATCCATTGCTTAAACACCCCAAACGCTGCCCTCTTGCTGTGGCTCACACACAACCAATCTGCTCCCACCTCCAAGTCTTGCTGTTTCCTTTGCCTGGAATGTTCTCCCCCAGATCCAATACATGGCTCACTCTTTTCACTTCATTGGGCCCTCTCTCAGAGAGGTCTTCCCTGACTTTCTTACCCAAAATAGCACTGTTGGTTACTCTCTGTCCCCTACCCTGCTCTATTTTCTTCATGGCACCTTTCATGGTGTGTTATTTTGTTATACATTTATGAGTTCATTGCTGTCTCTTACACTTGACTAAGTTCATTGAGAGCAGGGACTTTGCTCACGGTTAAATCTCCTGTGGCTAGAATAGTGCCTGGTATGTATGTGGTTGGTGCCCAATAACTCTTTGCTAAAGGCATGCATTTTGAGAGCAGTTTGGCAATATCTCAGAGAATTAATATGCAGATGCCCTATGACCCAGCAGTCCCACCCCTGGGATTTTGGCCAAGAAAAGTTCATGCACAGGTATGTAAAGGGATGTGTATGTTCTTGTGAGGTGAGAGAGTTAGAAGCAACCTAGATGTCCATTTTTAGGGGAACTGATGAGCAAACTGAGGTTCATGCACACCCTAGAGGACTATGCTGCAGTTAGAAAAAAAAAAACTAAACGTACACCAACATGTATAGGTCTTTGGAAACAGTATTGAGTGAACAATATAAGAAAGAGAATGGTATTTACAGGATAATACCACTTATGTAAATGAAAAACACATATGCATAAAACAATATGTATTATACAAATACAAAAGAATATTTGAAGATATCACTCATACACCTTCAAGAGGGGACCTAATGGAGAAAGGAAATGGACCTGGGAAATTGAAGATTTAAAGGGAAAGAGAAAGAAAGGAAAATGGGGAACGTTGATGGGCCAATGAAGACAGTGCTTGCAAACTAAGGGACATAGCTGAAAGAGCTCTCTTGATCTCAGGTTAAAAGGAGGGAAAATTAAAATAAAATGTCCTTTCCCCTTTCTCCACCTGACATGTTCCATTCATCCTTCAAACTTAGCTTGCACATCATTTCTGTTTCGAAGCTTTATTTGACCTTTCCCCATAGGATTAATTCTTTCTTTTTATAATTTCCATAGCATTTAAATAATACTTTTATTTTAGCATTCATAACCTCATGTAATAGCTATTTGCTTACCCATCTGCCTTCTTTATCAGGAGATAACTGATGCTACTTATTAATTTTTGTTCTTCGGGCACCTAGAATTGGCAATGAAAAAATTAATGGTGAGTTGAAGCAGGCATTTTTACAGGACCTCAAGAATTGCTTTAGTTTGAACTTAATCTGCAAATTGAGTGGTTTCAGAATCAGCCAGTGTCTGATTGGATGGAAATAGAATTTCTGAATCTAGGTTTGGACTCCAAAGTCAGAGGCATTTGTTTATCATAGGTGGAGAATAAAGGAGTATGGTGCAGCCAGTCTGGCCAGGGGCATTTCCTGGACCAGTAGCCCCATCATCTGACAGAATGGAGAGATGAGGAGAAGGTAGAAGCAGGCTGTGCACCCATTCATTGGACTAGGATAAATTCTGGGGTGTTGACTCAGCTGCAGGTGCTGCAAAAGAGATTTCTCCTGGAAGTAGAATTTGGCGTCAGAAATTATAGTCACTTCTGGTCTTCATCCAGGTCCAAAAATTGGCATGAAAAGGTAGAGATCGAGCATGGAGCCCAGAAGCTCATGGTGAATTAGGCATGGAATTCCAGGCAAACAGGATATGGTACCAGAATATGAGATCGGTCCCCTGACCCTGGCAGGACTTTAGCTCCTGGTAGGAGTAATGGTATTGATTCTTATATTCACTCACTAGGCAGACTACTGCAAGCAACTTGCCCTGTCCAAGCACCTACCTGGAGCCAAACATTGCCCTGAACGAACCAAGGAAAGGGAACAGGGACCACAAGAGAAGCCTAGGCATGGGAATTAGGAGAAACGGGATTGAGGCTGGGGGAGTTCCGCTTGGAACTAGGGCCCACATATGGTCAGGATCCTAGCTTCAGGGAAATCAATGCTGAAATCCCAGTCTCTATAGCTGGAGCTGTTAGAAGAATTAGGATTAGCCATGAGAATTGGAATGTCAACTGACTCCCAATATGTAGAGGAGAATTGCTGGGTTAGAGGTTGAGTAGGGCCTGCCAAGCTCAGTTCTTTTCTGCTGTAAATCCAATTGGCTTTGTGGCCTTGGGTGCATCTCCCCACTTCTAGTGTTTTTATTTTTTTATAAGCAGAATTTTAAAAATGTCACTATTTATCAGGCACTTGCTAGATGCTCTTAGAATGTTCTAGATGTTTTCCATCATTTCATCCTTGTACCAGTCCTCTGTGGTGCTACTATGAGAGCGAAACCAAGGCACAGAGAGGTTAAGTGACATACCTAGGTAGGAAACTTGGCATTTGAGGCTGGAAGTTTAACCCCAGAGTGTATACACAAATTCTTAACCACTGTGCTGTGCTGGTTTGCTAAAGCGTGTGTGTGTGTTGGGGATGGAATGATGGGAAGAACCAAAATCCCCACTGTTACCTCACAAGGACATTATGGCAGTTGAGAAACATCTGCCAAGAGCCCAGAGTGATCCACTTTCTTTGGCCACTGAGTCTCCTCCAGATTAGAGACAGAGCTGTCTTGAAATCCAATCTGATGGCTATGGCCAGAGGCTCTGGCTTCTGTTGTCAGAGACACAGGCGACCTCAGACAGCTTGTGGATATGGATGGCTCGGTCCTCAACAG
Source organism: Rhinopithecus bieti (assembly GCF_001698545.2). Classification (NCBI taxonomy): domain Eukaryota; kingdom Metazoa; phylum Chordata; class Mammalia; order Primates; family Cercopithecidae; genus Rhinopithecus; species Rhinopithecus bieti. Next base: position 421,934 of record NW_016812419.1, read on the forward strand.
GCCAGTGTAACGATCCTCCCTTCTCAGGCTTTCTCTGGGTGGATCACAAATAATGCTCTCAGAACAGCCAATAGCATAGTTGGCACCCTTGGTGGCTGCAAGTTCCACATTATGCTGGGCCAAACATCATTGGTACCAGAGTCCCTGCATTGAGAGCAAATGGTTGGTGTAAATTAATTTCTGTCTTTTCAAAAAGGAGGCAGTAGGTGCCTGCTATGCAAGAAGGCTTTAAACAGGTGTAACGGAGGCTGGTGATATCCACCCATACACACTCTCTTACTGCATCAGTACATGCAGGCCCCAACTAGCAACTGCCAGCACCCACATCCCCTGGGCACTTTCTCTGCCCCCCAGGCCCTACTTTGACCATCTGCATAATAGGCCTGGGATTCTGAGGAATTAACATTCTCAGGAAGTAGCCCTCAACTAATAGGGAACTAGTGGGAAGCCTCCTTGCCCCTCAGTGGGCATAGTTCTGAAATATGCGCTCTACACTGTCTCCCAGGTGTGCCCAGTGGGATTAGTTTCTATTGCCCAAAGTGGTGACTTGCTTGATAACACACCCTGTATGAGTTTCCTTCCTTCTCTCCCCCAAGTCACTTCTTTGCACCCCTTTCTGCACCACCCAAATAAATTACTGACACTCAATTCATTGTCTCAGGGTCAGCTTCTAGAGAACCCAGACTAAGGCACCAGAAAGGATTATTGATGGCAAATTGTAATAAATTCTGAGACACATTCTCCATCTATAACGATCTCAGGAGTCTAACGTTCCCTGTATTAGTCTGTTTTCATGCTGCTAATAAAGACATACCTGAAACTGGGCAATTTGTAATGAAAAAGAGATTTAATGGACTCACAGTTCCGTGTGGCTGGGGAGGCCTCACAATCATGGTGGAAGTCAAAAGACACGTCTTACATGGCGGCAGGTAAAGAGCAAATGAGAGCCAAGCGAAAGGGGAAATCTCTTATAAAGCCATCAGACCTCATGAAACTTACTGTCTACCACAAAGAACAGCATAGGAGAAACTGCCCACACGATTCAATTATCTCCCACCAGGTCCCACATGGGAATTATAGAAGCTACAATCCAAGATGAGATTTGGGTGTGGACACAAACAACCAAACCATATCATTCCCCAAAGATAGGTAGGTCATAGAAGTAAGACAAGCTTAGAGATGCCTGGCAAGGGGCTTTTAAAATCGGCCTAAAGGAGAGCCTAAAATACTCTAAATTTCCACTACACCTCCCAGGTGGCTTCTAGAGCACTTGGAGTTACTCCTGGACTGTGGTGTCTATCTTTGAAAATGAAGACACAGGTGACCCTATTTCTTTAATATGAAGGTTCCTCTTGTTCTGATCTTCTTCTGCCATATTTAAACGGAAATTACTTTTCTGCTCCAGTTAGCAACAGTTTATGCTTTCCAGATGAGTAAACATGTTTCTCTGTGGGAGTAAAGGAAGCATCCAAGTTGATTCCCACAGTTGGTTCTGGCTGCCCTTACATTTACCCAGGGCAACCTCTCCTAGCTACCCAGCCTCACTTCCTTTGATTTAATACAGCCCTAAATCTGCCAATAGCAAGAATTCTAGTGCCATTCTCACCCCTGCAAGGCTCAGTCTCTCATTAAGAAATGTAGAAAAGGTCAATAAATATGGCATTTCCTTAAGACAGTGCTTTCTATCCCTTTTCACATTATGGGACCAAAGAAAATGTATAATATTTGTTTGGTGCACTAGGGCAAATGAAAAAAGATGCTCTTGGCCAGAAGCAATTGAAAGAGGATTTTCTACCCTCCAGGTTCCAGACAGTGGCCCCAAGGGCTGTAAAGATCAGTACTGCCCCAGCAAATCTATAATCTATGTGGCATGCCAGTTGTATTAACTGTATTAACATCTATTTTGAGTTTATTCCATAGAAAGTCACAACGTATTGCAGGACAAAAGCACAGGTGGTTCTTCTCAGAAGCCACAGGCTCCCCCTGGGTCCTAGTTCTGATACTTACTAAGGTCTTCTTAAGAATAATAATTCAATTTTAAATTATATTTTTAAAAATTGCTTATTTTTTAATTGACATAATAATTATATATATTTATGGGGGTATAGTGTGATGTTTCAATACATGCATGCAATGTGTAATGATTAATTCAGGGTAATTAGCATTTCCATCACCACAAACATTTGTTACTTTTTCTGTTGGGAGCATTCAAAATCCTCTCTTGATCTGAAAATGTACAATAAATTATTGTTAACTATAGTCATCCTACAGTGCTATAAAACACTAGAACTTATTCCTCCTATCTAGCTGTAAGTGTATATTCCTGAACCAACCTCTCCTTATTCCTCCATCTCTCCTCCCCTTCCCCACCTCTGGTAACCATTATTCTACTGTCTACTTCTGTGAGATCAACTTTAGCTCCCATATAGGTAGTTGTCTATCCGTGTCTGACTTATTTCACTTAATATAATATCCTACAAGGTCATCCATGTTGCTGTGAATGACAGGATTTTATTCATTTTTATGGCTGAATAGTATTCCATTGTGTATACGTACCACGTTTTCTTTACCCATTCATCTGTTGCTGGATACCTAGGTTGATTCCATATCTTAGCTATTGTGAATAGTGCTGCAATAAACATGACAGGCAGATATTTCTTAGATATACTGATTTATAATTTAAATAGAATAAAATTCACCCTTTAAAAGCGAGCAATTCTATTAATTTTAGCATATTTACAGAGTTGTGCAACCATCACCACAATCTAATTTTACAGCATTTTCCATCATTCCCCAAATAACTCATTTTTAATGTACTCCTGGTTGTGAGGTGTCTTAGCCACTTACAAAGTACCATCTTAACCTGGCCCCCTCCCCCAGGTATTTCTGGGAGTGCACAGAGAGTGTTCCCCAGGTGTGTATGAACATGTCTGCTTCTCTCAAACTGTGAAATATTTGTCAGGTGTTGACACCAATACATACTATCCTCAAAGTGCTAAAGCTAAGACAGGGTCTGTAGCAAAGCCTGCGTGGGCAGGAGGAGGCCTCTTTATAGTTTGTGTAGTTGCCTTTGAAGGGATCCTAAAGCTGCTTTCTTCATTAGCTCTTTATTGAATACCTGCTATGTGCCAGGTTCTGTGCTAGTACTGGAGACTCAAAGCCTAGGTGGAATCGATGCACAGGAAAGTTTCCCGGTTTCTATTGCAAACTAAGTTTTGGAATTCTTCCTCACCTCTTCACTTCAAGCTATGCTTGGGTTTGTTTGATGCCCAGTGAGGTGCACACAAGGATCCTGGTTTCATCCATATATTCACCACTCGGAATTGGGTATTAATTGTATTTATGATTTGGGCATCATCTTTTCAAAAAAATTAAATAAATAAAACATTGTAGAAAGATAAGAGCCTGTTCTCTCTCCTACCTCTCAATGAAAATCACGAATTTGTTAAATATCATTCCAGTGTGTTTTTTGTACCCATCGTGTGTGCTGTCGGTACTCCCTCTAGACCTATGATCTTTTTTACTAGCCCCTTCCTGGATTATGTGGACTCTTGTTTCTGATGACACACAATAAAGACTCTGGAGATTGCCCAGGGGTTCCAGGAGCTTCTTTGCTTGCTGTCACAGGGAGTCCGAAGTGCCTGGGAATTTATATCTTCCAAGGGGTCCCTTATCAATGACTGACTGGTACAAAAGAAGAAAAACCCAGAGCTCCACTTATGGATCAGCTGAGGCTGTGAGGATGTGGCCTGAAATCAACCCTTGCTTGGCTTCTCCCCTTTGTCTGCCCTGTTTCCCTGCTCTCTCACTGGCTTCCAGGAAGACCACTTTCTTTTTTCATAAATACTCCCAACACTCTTAGAGTACAACAAATTAAAATAGCCTCATTTCACACATATGTATGTCTTTCTGCAGAAAAATGATATTGTCTTTAAAGTATAAACTTAGAGCAATTGCTGGGTCATAGAGCATGCACAGTTTCCATTTTACCAGGTGTTCCCCAAAGTGCTTGCACTCATTCACAGTTCTACCAGCCTTGACTGTGAATCTCTGTTTCCCTCCGTTACTGAAAGTCTGTGATATTGTCAATCTTGTGGCTAAGAAGTGGTGCCACATTATTTTACTTTGTCATCTTAGCATATATTTTTGCCTTTTCATTTTTTCTATCCTGTGGCTAGCCTGTTCATACCATTTGCCCATTCTTCCATTGTGTTGTCTTCCTTTTACCATTTGACTTGTAGGAATTTTAGTGTGTTCTAGGTGCTTTGCTGTTACAACATTTGGAAACTCTGTATTGTTTCAAAATATAGGTACAATTTAAAAGTTATAAAACAAAATGTTTATTATAAAAAATTTAAATAATCCAGAGGAGAAAATGTATAAAGTAAAACTTATCTTTAATAATCTTCAGTATGTCCTCAGGCTTCACCCCCACCCAATGATAATGAAAATAACTACTGTTAACAGGTAGTCACATATTGTTCCAGAATGTATAATGCATATGTAAATACAGAGAAATAGATTTACATGAATTACTTCACTAAATATTATTAAGCATCTGTCATGAGTCAAGTTTGAGTGGTAAGAGAATATGCAAATCATTCAAAATATACATATAAACAAACACTCTCTAACTAGTTGTTTATCATTATACCCTTGAGTTTATTATGGATATTTTTCCTATGTGAAAAACATACATTCCCTGACTCAGAATAATATTCCTTTGGAGCTCATCATATTTATTAAACTGATCTTCTGTCCAAGCAAACCTTTTGGCTGTTTCCACTTCTTATATTTCATAAAGATCTCTTCAGTGATAAACCTTTGGACATATGCCTGTCTTCTTGAAACGGTTCGATCCTTTCTCTTAAAACAAATGTCTACAAGTTGATCAAGAAGTGCCCATTTAAATTTTATACATGTTTCAGAGTTGCCCTGCAGAAAATTTTGTGTTACTGCCTTCACCAACAGATGCAAGTACTTGTATGTCCCTTTGCTCATACTATCAATCTCCTCTTTAAAATAATTAGTATCTCTTGAATTACGTATTCTAGAAGCCCATGAATATAGTTCAATAGTATTCCTTCTTTACAAATTTTGAAAAATAGCATAGACAAGAGCAACCTTAGGAGTGTTTTACAGCTCTTCATTTAACAAGATATTTTAGTCCTTTTATTATATTACTGATCCTCTCTATGAACACTATTTATTGCAAAGTGAAATATGTTTGAAGGAAGACATCTGATTGAGAAACTCACTCAATGGCATTTAAATTTCAAGTATCTGAAAGACTTCTTCCTGAAGTATCTTTCCCCTAGTATGTCCCCTTAGCAAGGACCTATGTTTCTCATTGCAAGGCTTCCTGGCCCACCTACACCTCTTGTGGGATTTTTAGCTACATGTGTTTCTGTGACATACAGAAATATACCACTTGCCTTGATGAGATCTCCCCCTTAGACATACATGCTAAGTTTTACTTGTTTACTAAAATCTGGAACCAGAAAGAAAAAAATTAACGGGTGGAAGTAGAATTTGAATACTTGGATTTTCACACTAGAATTCTGAAGTCACTTAGCATCTCTAAACTAAAGCACTGGCCCATATCTACCCCACCTCTTGAATTAAAATCTAGAGAGACTTTGGTTAACCAGCAGTCAGTAAAAGCTACGGAAAATAAATTAACAATGCAAGAATATGAGGGTGCTAATTTTCTAATGTGGCAACAAATTCTAACCCATAAACCTCTTTGTCATCAAGATCTTGATTTCAAAAGGTCTGGAGGCTCAGAAGGAATTGTCCACATGGGTGATTTCTGTTTGCCTCTCTCTGTGGTCTTTCCAGTATGCCTCCAGCTCTGCTTGACTAAAGATGCAGCCAAAATGACAGGGTGAAGGCAGGGAGCAGCAGAGCTCTGATATCATAAAATAGAGTAAAGAAATGCCTGGGTAGTGTTGACATCCAAAGATAACTTTGTTTATTTTTGTATTAACATGTATGCTTTATTGATAGGTGTTTTAGAAAAGATTCATTGCAGGAAACAGACACCCCATATTATGCAAAAAATGAATTTAATACAGAAAACTGGAGGCTTATGATATCATTAGAAAGCATGAAAGAGTTGTTTCTAAGCTGCATTTCTATGAATGATTCATGGAACAATAGAGTACTGATCCACCAGAGTAGCACTACCTCTGAGCCCACCACCAGGATATTGAGTTCCAGGACATAGCATTGTACTGTGATCCAGGAATCAGGAAACCAGAATAAAAAAGGGGCCATTAACCTTAAATCCATTGCCACCAGTGCCTCTGGAGAAGAAGCATGGAGAATGGACATGGGAACCTTGCATTTTTACCGATGTCCTTTATGCAAAAAAAGCCAAAAGGCAGGACTATGACCTCCGTCTCACTTCTACTTTCCAAAACTCACATGAGTTGAGTACATCTGGTCAGCAGAGCCTAAAATTCACATCAAGAATTCAAACTGCCAAGAGCAGTAGTCCATTTGCGTTGCTATAAAGGAATGCTTGAGGCTGGATAATTTATAAAGAAAAGAGGTTTATTTGGCTCATGGTTCAACAGGCTGCACAGGAAACATGACACCAGCATTTGCATCTGGTGAGAGTCTCAGGAAGCTTCTACTCATGGCAGAAGGCTAAAGTGAGCCCACTGCAAGGCAAGAACAGAAAATGAGAGAGAGGATGGAGGTTCCAGGCTCTTTTTAAACAGTCATTTATCATGGGAACTAATAAAGTGAGAACTCACTCATTACTGTGAGGATGGTACCAAGCCATTCAAGAGGGATCCACCCTCATGATATAAACACCTCCTATTAGGCTCCACCTCTAACACTAAGGATAAAATTTCAACATGAGATTTGGAGAGGCCAAATACCCAAACTATATCACCAAGGAATCTAGGAAAATGTGGTTTTAGCTTTCTAGCCTGTGCAGTATAGAAAGGTAGCTGAGAAGCTGAGAAATAGAGTGGAATAAAACTCAAGCAACCCAATCCCAGGATCCACTACAAAAGACAAGTGACCACCCATGAAAACACCACACACACACAGAGAGAGAGAGAGAGAGAGAGAGAGAGAGAGAGAGAGAGAGAGACAGAGAGAGAGAGAGAGATGCAAATGATACTCAATTAGAGAGAAACACTATGTTAGAAATGGTGCTTCCAAAGGGAATGGTGGCTTCTAGAAGGAATGACTGCTGTTGTTAAGCAGGTTTGTCATCTCTACCAATTCACAAGCTCAGCATTGACACTGTTTTTGTAAAACTTATGATTCACTTATGACTCAAATAGTCTACATGACTCTGTTGCTTCAGGACAGAGGTTTGTGTTCATAAGGCCAGTTGTTTCTTTGAATATGTATATATCTTGTTTCCTCCCCCTTCTATACAGGTGATAAGGGGCTCTTCTGTGAGTGTGTTTTATTGCAGACTTGCTCCACAATATAAATATTGGCAGGACCTTTTGGCTGTCGGTATTATTAGGTGGACCTTAGTGATCAACTACTACAATTCTCTCATTTTGCAGTCAAGTAAACTGAGACACAGAGAAGGGAAGTAAGTGATTTCTTCAGTCTCACAGTAAATTTGTTTGACAGGTAGAACTAGAACCTAGATCTCTTGAATAACTGACCAGGGCACTGGTTTTCATCTCCTTATGAGTTGTCTGTTGAGTCCCTTCAGGAAGAATAATATATATCCCACTAGTCTTGGGATGTGGCAGATCTCCTGTGGCTGACCCAACAGTCATGCCCAAGCCCCTTCTCCCTTACTTCCCTCCACTATAGAAACTGGAAACCAGATATTCAATTCTGCAGCTAGAAATGTACATGGACCCAGTTTGGATCAATATATAAAAGGGAAGTCCTTCAGAGGACTGCTCTGATAAAAGGAGTCACTGAATGTAAAAGCCTTTTTGTCTGTTTGATCACCAATACTTCTTTCTGTCCTTGAATGAAGTTGTGATGCTTGGAGTTACAGCAAGCATCTTTCAACTGAGTCTATAAGCACGGGGGCAAGATCCCACACACAGAGCTTGGCAGAGCAGAATGGAGGAAAAAGCGTGAGTTATTGATGAGATCACTTGACTGCCTAAGATCTTGAAGAACACTTTCTTTGAGGTGAAGCAGAGTATAGGAAAAGGCAGGTGACTGCATGATCTTTAAAAGTCTTTAATAGGATTATATAAGTAGAACTATGCATTATGGAAAAATAGAAAATGCAGCTAAATAAAGAAACAAAGATAAAATCACATGTAATCCCACCATCTTGAAATAATGACTCCTGACTTTTTTTGTGTGCCTTTTGAGACACACACACACACACACACACACACACACACACGCCCACATCTAATAGCATAGTGGTTGCAAGAACAGGCTCTCAACCCAGACTTCCTGGGTTCAAATGCCTGCGCTGCTATTTTTTAACTGTGATTTTGGGCAAATTACTGAACTTCTCTGTGCCTCAGTTTTTTGTTTGATAATAGAAGTACTTTATCTCATATAGGTCTTATTGAGATTAAATGAATTCATTTTGGCAAAGCACTTGGATCAGTGCCTATCAAATAGTAATTATTTAACACATATTGGCCATTATTATTGTTATATATCTACATAAATTATATCCTATTGCATTTACAGTCTCATGATGCTTTGTTAACTGAATAATTGCATCCTGAACAGAAGGACCTAAATTATTCACATACTTCAGGATCTAAGTGAGTCAGTTGGTATTGTTTATAGGTTCTTGGTGCCTCTAGGATAGGTTCTGGAATCAATCGACCTTTGCATAAGCCCATTCTTATCATCTGAGAGTGGATCAACATTCTGCTCCAAAAATTTTGGCTGCTTTCTGTAATTTTATCTTCATGACTGGCTTTACATCATCTTTTTTAGTAGCTACTTCTTTGAAGTTGTTTTTCACCACAGTGTAATGAAGTAAACTATTTTGTCTTCTGTAAACAGAAAGAGTTTCTTATATTCTTATTTTATTTGTTGTGGTTTCAAGTGTTCATCTTAATGTAAAGAAGATGGCAAGAAATACCAGTGTGATAAAATCAATTGACAAACCCATACACATGTAAATGCTATTTGCAATTTTCAATGAGTTGTGACCCAAGTCTTCCCTAGCCAAAAGAAGCTAAAAGCAAGGTGAATAGCCTGGATTTCAAGTTAATAACTCTTCTGCTGTATAATTTATGTGGGAGTAATTAATACCTGTCAAATCCTGTTAAAATGAAGTTCAAGGGACTACCCAATAATTTGATTGTATCAGGATTTCATGGCATAAAATATTGCTGATAATAAATATGCATTGGTTAGGAGTTTGTGGTAGATCACAGAAAATGGCCATAAAATCTTTACAGCTCCACCCACCAAAAGATGGAGTCTATTCCTCTGCCCCTTGAATTTGAACTTGGCCATGTGGCGTGCTTTTGCTGATGGGACATTAGTAAGCATGACTCTAGTAGAAACTTAAAAGTGCTGTGCATGGGGCTTCACTCTCTTGCTGCTTTGAACTCTTTTGCCAACATATGAACTAGCCTGAGCTAGCATCTTGGAGAATGAAATACAATGTTCCCTAGTCATTTATCCATTCCAGACATTTCAGCTGAGGCCATAGACATATCAATGAGGCCCTTCTAGACCATCAGTTCTAGCCAATCCAGTTCAGATCAGAGAACTGACCAACTGACCCACAAAATAATGAGCAAATAAAATGGTTGATTTTCTGAAGATACTAATTTTTAGAGTAACATGGCAGGCAGAATTCTAAGATGGATCATAGGTCATCCTTCCCTAATCCCTCTGGATTGTAATATGGTAAGATATCACTCCTGTGATTAGGTTATCTTATAGGGCACAGTTAACTTTTCAAAAGGAAGATTAGACTATTCTTGGAGTGATGTCAGCAAGATGGTTGAATAGGAAGCCTAGACTTTGTTGCCCCACAGACACATTGACTTAACAACAATATATGGTCCAAAAGCTTTTATGAGAATTATAGAAACAGTTAGGAAGACACAGTACCCCTGTCAAGGTGAAAGCCAAGATCAGCCATATTGAAATGGTAAGAAAAGCTGTTTTATTTCAATTGTGTCAGCCCTTCCCTTAAGCCTGCACAGGTCAACACCACTGCCTGAAAAAGTCCAACTCATGGCTTCTCTTTTGGGAAGGAGAGAGAAGAGTGGAGCATATGTCCAGTGTTCTTGCCTTTGGGAGGCTGCCCAAGGGAGTGGTTTCTGTCTTATCTGACTCAGAGTGCTTACAGAGAACTGGCATGTTTTGGATGGCTGGGGGTTGCTGGGAATAAAATAAAACTCAGTGGTTTGTTGCAGCACCAAAAAAATGTTAACACCACAGACAGTAGCTGATATAGCTTTGGGTGATCTGGGGAAAATGCCTTGTTTATGGCTTCAACCTCAGGAGGAAAAGAGAAGAGTGAAACGTATATCCAATGTTCTGGATTTTCTGGGGGCTGCCCAAGTGACCGGATTCTGTTTTCCCCAACTTGGGTCCTAGAGACGTAGACAACTAGAAGACAAGTCATTTGAAATGATCACAGCAGAGGAACAGAAAGAAGGAAGCATGAAAAAAAATTAAGAAAGCCTAAGGGACTTATGAGACACCATCAGCTAGACCAATATATGCATTTTGGGAGTCCCAGAAGAAGAAAGAAACGGGCAGAGAACTTATTTGAAGAAATGATAACCAAAACCTTCCCAAATCTAAGGAAGGAAATTGATGTGCAAATTCAATTTTCAATAAGTTCAAAGGATTCCAATAGGATGAACCCAGAGGCCATACCAAGACATATAATAATCAAATTGTCAAAAATCAAAGACAAGGAAATACTCTTGAAAGCAGCAAGAGAAAGGCAACTCCTTATGTACAAGGGAGCACCCATAGGATTATCAGTGGGTTTCTCAGAAGAAATATTACAGACCAAAAGCAAGTGGGTAAAGAAAAAACTGCCAACCAAGAATATCATATCCAACAAAACTGTCCTTCAGAAATAAACTGAAAACAAAGACATTCCCAGGAAAACAAAAGCTGAGGGAGTTCATCACCACTAGACCTGAATTACCAGAACTGCAAATGGGAGTACTTCAAATTGAAGCAAAAGGACACTGGACAGCAATATAAAAGCAAAGCAAATAAAAATATACAACTTTTTAGTAAAGGTGAATATTAATATATAGACAAATACAGAATCCTGTAATGCTGTAGTTGTGGTGCATAGATCACTTAATTCAGGTATAGAATTTAAAATATAAAAGAATAAGAAAATAACTATAGTTATAAGCTATGTTAATGGCTACAAAATATAAAAATATATAATTTATAACATGGATAGCATAAAGTAGGGGGAGGGAGGTGTAAAGAAGTAGAGGTTTTGTATGTGACTAAAGTTAAGTTGTTATCAGTTTACAATAGATTGATATAAATATATAATGTTTTATGTAATTCCCATGGTAACCACAAAAATACCAATAGAAGACGAACAAAAGAAAATGATAAAATAATAAAATCATGTCACTGCAAGAAAATGAAAGCAATGTGAAGAAAGGCAGCAAGAGAGGCAAAGAGGGACAAAATAACTACAAGATACACAGAAAACAATTAACAGCATAGCAATAGTAAGTGCTTTCCTATCAGTAATTACTTTAAATAGATTAAACTCTCCAATCAAAGACATAAAGTACCTAAACAGATAGGAAACAAGATCCAACTATATTTACAAGAGGCTCACTTTTTTTTAACTTTTATTTTAGGTTCAGGAGTATATATGTGCAGGTTTGTAATATAGGTAAATTGATTGTCACGGGGGGTGGTGTACAGATTATTTTGCCACCCAGGTAATTAGCATAGTATCCAATAGGCAGTTTTTCAATCCTTATTCTTCTCTCTCCCTCTACCCTCAAGTAGGCCCCAGTGTGTGTTGTTCCCTTTGAGAGACTCACTTTGGATATATGGACATATGTAAGCTAACAATTAAAGTATAGAAAAATATATTGCTTGCAAATGGTGAATTAAAAAGAGCAGGAGTGCCCATACTTATATCAGACAAAATAGAATTTAAGAAAAAATCTTTCATAAGAAACAAAGGAGATTATATAACGATAAAAGAGTCAGTTCACCATGAAGACATAACAATTATACATATATGTTTACCTAACAGCAGATCACCCAAATATATGAAGTAAACATTGATAGAATTGAAGGGAATAGTAGATAGTAATGCAATCATAGTAGGAGATCTCAATAGTCCATTTTCAGTAATGGGTAGATCAACCAGACAGAAAATCAATAAGAAAACAGGGAACCTGAACAACACTACTAATTGGCCCTAAAAGACATACACAGAACACTTTACCCAAAAACAGCAGAATAAACATTTTTTCTCGAGTGCACATGGAGTGTTCTCCAGGTAGATCACATGTTAGACCACAAAACAAGTCTTGACAGATTTATGAAGATTTAAAGCATACCAACTATCTTTTCTGACAACTATAGAATGAAACTAGAAATAAACAGAAAAGCAAAACTGGAAAATCCACAAATATGTGGAAATTAAAACACACTCTTAAAAAGACAGTGGGTCAAAGAAGTTACAAGGAATTTGAAAATATCAGGATACAAATGAAAATGAAAATATAGCATACCAAAACTTATGGGATACAGCAAAGGCAGTACTGAAAGGGAAGTTGATAGAGTAACTGCCTACATTAACAAAGAAGAAAGATCTCAAATGGCAACCCGACTTTTCTTCTTAAGGAATTAGAAAGAGAAAAATTAACTAACTCCAAAGATAGCAGTAAGAAGGAAATCATAAACATTAGAGTAGAAATAAATGAAACAGAGAAGAGAAAACAATAGAAAAAAATGACAAAACAAGAGTTGTTTTGAAAATATCAACAAAATTGGCAACCCCTTAGCTAGACTAAAAGAAAAGAGAGGAGATTGAAATAACAAAAAGAGGAGGGGACACTTCCATACTCATTTTATGAGGCCAATATTATTATGTTACCGAAGCCAGACAAGGGCACTACCAGAAAATAAAATTACAGACCCTGATGAACATAGGAGCAATAATCATCCGCAAAATACTAACAAACTGAATTCAACATCACATGAAAAGGATTATACACCATGATCAAGTGGGATTTACCCCTGGGATACAAGGACGATTCAACATGTGCATATTTATAAATGTGATATGCCACATTTTAAGAAAAAGGATAAAAGTCACATGATTGTTTCAACAGATGCAGAAAAGTATTTGACGAAATTCAACCTTCTTTCCTGATAAAAACTCTCAACAAATTAGGTATAGAAGGAGTATAACTCAACATAATAAAAGCCATATATGACAAGCCCACAGGCAGCATCATACTCAATAGTGAAAAGATGTAAGATTTTCCCATAAGATCAGGAACAAGACAGGAGTGCCCACTCTTGCCACTTCTTTTCAGCATAGTAGTGAAAGTCCTAGCCAGAATAATTAGGTGAGAGAAAAAAAAGCATCCAAATTGGAAGGAAATAAGTAAAATTGTTTCAGTTTGCAGATTACATGATCTTATGTAGAGAAAACCCTAAAGACTCCACCAACTGTTAGAACAAATAAATGAATTCAGTAAATCTTCAGAATACAAAATCATTATACAAAAATCAATTGCATTTCTATATACTAACAATAACTATCCCAAAAAGAAATTAAGAAAACTATTCCAATTACTATAGCATCAAAAAAAATAAAATACTCAGAAATGAATTTAATCAAGGATGTGAAAGAATGGTACAGTGGAAACGGTACAATGGAAACTATAAAACATTGATAAAAAAGATTGAAGAAGACACAAGTAAGTAGGGATATATCCTGTGTTCATGTATTGGAAGGATTAATATTGTTAAAATTTCATAATTACCAAAGCTATTTTGAGATTCAGTGTAATCCCTATGAGAATTCCAATGATATTTTTCACAGAAATAGAAAATTAATTGTAAAATTCATATGGGATTACAGAAAATGTCAACTAGCCAAAGCAATCTTGAGCAATAAAAACAAAGCTGGAGGCATCATACTTTCTGATTTCAAATTATATTACAAGACAATAGTAATCAAAACAGTATGGCACTGGCACAAAACAAAAAAACAGACACATAGACCAATAGAACAGAATAGAGAGCCCAGAAATAAATGTTCACATATAGGGTCATATAATTTTTGACAAGGTGTCACAATGAGGGAAAGACAGTCTCTTTAAAAAATGGTATTGGGAAAACTGGATATCCACATGCAAAAGAATGAAACTGGACCTGTGCCTTGCACCATATACAAAAATTCACTTGAACTGGATTAAAGATCTAAGCATAAGATCTAAAACTATAAAACTTCTAGAAGAAAACCTAGGAGAAAAGCTTTGTGACATTAGATAAATGGAACAACATCAAACAAAAACTGCACAGCAAATGAAAGAATCAAAGGAGTGAAAAGGAAACCTACAGAATGAGAGAAAATATTTACAAACCTTCTATCTATTAAGGAGTTAATATTCAGAATACATAAAGACCTTCAACTCAACAGCAACAACAAAAGAATAAACAATCCTATTTTAAAATGAGCAGATGACTGCAATACAAATCTCTTCAAAAAAGATATATAAGTGACCAATAAGCATATGAAACAATGCCCAACATCACAAATCTTCAGAGAAATGCAAATGACCCTTTAGGATGACCATCATCAAAAAAAGAGAAAATAACAAGTATTGATGAGGATGTGGAGAAATTGAAACCCTTTTGCACTGCTGGTGGAAATGTAAAATGGTGCAGTCACTATGAAAAACAGTATGGAAATTCCTCAAAAAATTAAAAACAGTATTACCACATGATCCAGCAACCTCACTTCTGGGTATGTATCCAAAAGAATTAAAAAACGGGATCTCAGAGAGAGATTTGCACACCCATGTTCATTGCAGCATTATTCACAGTAGTCAAGAGGTGAAAGCAACCTAAATGCCCATTGCCAGATGAATGGATAAACAAATGTAGTATATGTACAATGGAATATTATTGAGGCTTAGAAAAGAAGAAACATGCTACAACATGGATGAACCTGGAGGACATTATTTGAAGTGAAGTGAGGCAGTCACAAATAGACAAATGCTGCATGATTCCACTTATATGAGGTATCTAAAGTAATCAAACTTTTAGAAACAGAAAATGGAATGGTGGTTTCCAAAGGTTGGATATGGGGGAAAAGGGGAGTTGTTTCTCAATGTATATAATAATTCAGTTTTGCAAGATTAAAGTTCTAGAGATCTATTGCACAGCAATGTGCATGTGGTTAACACTACTATACTGTACACTTAAAAACACTTAAGACAGTAAATTTTTGGCCAGGTGCAGTGACTCATGCCTGTAATCCCAGCACTTTGAGAGGCCGAGGTGGGCAGATCACCTGAGGTCAGGAGTTTGAGACTAAACTGACCAACACGGAGAAATCCCATCTCTGCTAAAAATACAAAATTAACCGGGCATTGTGGCGCACGCCTGTAATCCCAGCTACTCGGGAGGCTGAGGCAGAAGAATTGCTTAAACCCGGGGCGGGGTGGGGGG
>NW_016812419.1:437728-448827 GCF_001698545.2 Rhinopithecus bieti
TTGTTCTAAAAAAAAAAAAAAAAAAAAAAGGTAAATTTTTATGTTATGTGTTTTTTACCACAATTTTAAAAGAAATAAAATAAGATTATTCTGGCTAGATTTACCTAACTGTATACAGTTTGTAAAAGTGAAGGTTTCTCTGGCTAGAAGCAGGAAGAAAGCCAGAGATTCAAAACATAAGAATAATTTGATGCACAGTTGCTAGTTTGAAGATGAAAGCAGTTATATGGCAAGGAATAAAGGTGGTCTCCAGGGTCTGAGAGTGGCCCCCAAATGATAATCAACAAGGATATGGGACATCAGTCCTACAATTGCAAGAAACTGAATTCTGCCAATAGCAAAATGAGCTTAGAAGCTGATTTTATCCCCAGTGTTTTCCAGATTAGAATTTAGCCTGATAACTTGATCTCAGTCTTGTGATGCCCTGATCAGGGAAACCAGACCAGCTATGCTGGACTGCTGACTTACAGAATTGTGAGCTAAGAAATGAGGGCTGTTTTAAGCAACTAATTTTGCATAAATGCATCATATAACAATAGAAAACCAATGCAGTTGATCTGTTATGCAGCATAAGTTTGCTGAAACAAGGTGGAAGAATTTGTATGTACAATTGTAACAGAGTTATTTGCAATGCAATTTAACCTATGTGTCAAGGGTACACCCAAAATGTGACACATTCTGGATAATGAAGGTCAGGTCATCAAAAGACATACAAGACGGCCGGGAGCGGTGGCTCATGCCTGTAATCCCAGCACTTTGGGAGGCGGGGGCGGGTGGATCATGAGGTCAGGAGATTGAGACCATCCTGGCTAATAAGGTGAAACCCTGTCTCTACTAAAATTAAAAAAAAAAAAAAAAAAAAGAAAGAAAAGCAAAGAAAAATTAGCCAGGCGTGGTGGTGGGCGCCTGTAGTCTCATCTACTGAGGAGGCTGAGGCACGAGAATGGTGTGAACCCGGGAGGCGGAGCTTGCAGTGAGCGGAGATCGCACCACTGCACTCCAGACTGGGGGACAAAGTGAGACTCCTTCTCAAAAAAACAAAACAAAACAAAACAAAACAAAAAAACAGAGAGATACAAGACTATGCCCTTATCCGTTGTTTAATGACTTCCATTAATTGCTGAAAAACCCATTGTTCAGGGCAATAGCATTATATAGAAAAAATTCCATTAAAGTCTTCCTTAATGTGAAAATAAAGAAAATGTATCCTCAAGATATAGAGGGGACAAATTGTAACCATTTGTGATATGGCAACAAATAATATTTCTTAACTTTTATTTCATAATTATTACAGATTCACAAAAGTTGCAAAATACTACAGAGCGGTCTCCTGTACCGATGACCCAGCTTCCCACAATGGGAACATCTTACATAACTATAGCACATGATCAAATCCAGGAAATTGACATTGGCATAATACAATTAACTAAACTACAGACTTTATTCTGGTTTTGCCAGTGTTTTCATCACTTATTTAGTATGTACAATTCTATGAAATTTGATCACTTGTATTGATTTCTACAACTACCATCACCAACAATATATACAACTGTCATGTCACCATAAAAGAACTCTTCTGTGTTGATGCTTTATACTCATACCTTCCCACTCCCTCCCCAAATCCTTGACAACCACCAGTCTGTTTTCCTTGTCTATAATTTTGTCATTTTGAGAATATTATACATGTATCATGTTACCTTTTGAGATTGGTTTTATTGACACATTATAATAACCTTCATCTATCCCAGTTGTTACATGTATCAATAGTTCATTACTATTTATCGATGAGTAGCATTCCATGGTCTGGATGTACCACAATTTGTTTATCCATTAACTTGTTGAGGGTCCTTTAGATTGTTTCCAATTTTTGGCTTTTGCACATATAAACCTGCTAAGTACAGTTATGCACAGCTTTTTGTGTAAATGCAAGTGTTCATTTTCTAGGATAAATGTCCGGAAGTGTGGTTGCTGGATTATGTGATAAATGCATGTTTACCTTCTTAAGAAATAACTAAATTGTTTTCCGAAGAGGTTGTACAATTTTACATTCCCACCAGAAATATACCAGAGATCCAGTTCCTCCAGTATACCACCAGTACTTGGTATAGTCAGTATTTTTTCTTAATTCTAGCTATTCTAAAACATGTGTAGTGGCTTTAATTTGCATTTTCCTAATGGCTAATGATGGTGAACATTTTTTTAAAATGTACTTAGTTTCCACCCATATATCTTATTTGGTAAAATGCTGTTCAAATATTTTGTCTGTTTTCTAACTGGACCGTGTTGTTTTATTACTGTTGAATTTAGATAATTCTTTGTATATTCCGGTTATGATTCCTTTCTCAGATATATGATTTACAGATATTTTTCCCAGCCTGTGGCTTATCTTTTCATCCTCTTCATCTCACAGAGCAAAAATTTTACATTTTGATTAAGTAGATTTGGGTGACCTTTTAAATCTATGGGTAGTGTATTTTGGCATCACATTTAAGAACTCTCTTGCTAACAAAGATGTTTTCTTATATTCTCTTCAATAAATCTTATAGTTTTACATTTATAATCCATTTTGAAATAAAAATGTTCATATGAGGTGCAAAGCTTGTTCTGTGTGTTCGTATGTGCGTTTTGGCCCACTGATGTCCAATTGTTCTAGTAACATATGCTGAAAAGACAGTAGTTCCTTCCTTGAATTCCTTTTGTGTCTTCGCAAAAATTAGTTACACATATTTGGTGAATATTATTTTGGGGTTCTCTATTCTATTCCACTGATCTATGTATGTGTGTACGTACAGATGTACGTATCTATATATGTATGTGTGTATCTATCTGTTTGCCTGTCTACCCCTCCACTAATGCTACATTGTCTTTGTCACTGTAAATATATACTAAGTCCTAAAATTTGGTAGTATGATTACTCCAATTTTATTTTTTTTCAACATTGTTTTAGCTATTCTAGTTTCTTTGTCTTTCTGTATAATTTTTATATTAAGCTTGTCTAGATCTACAAAAGATACTGCTGGGATTTTTATGGAAATTGTGTTGACTGTATAGGTCAATTTTAGGAGAAATAACATCTTTACTATGTTCAGTCTCCCAATCCATGAACATAGCATTGTCTCTCCATATATTTATATCTTTGTTGATTTCTTTTATTAAAACTCAACAGTTTCAGCATATAGTATCTGTATATGTTTTACTAGGCTTATACCTTGGTGTCCCTTTTCTGGGAACAATTATAAATGGTATTGAATTTTTTTCATTTTATTTTCCAATAGTTCATTGTTTGTATATGAAAAAGTGATTAATTTTGTGTAAATTTACTAAATTTACTTATTATTTATAGGGGTTTTCCTATAAAGTCCTTGGGATTTTCTACATAGACAATATATCTTCTACAAATAAAAGAATTTATTTCTTCCTTTCTAATCAGCCTGCCTTTTATATCCTTTTCTTGCCTTTTATATCCTTATTGCACAGGCTAAGACTTGTAGTACTATGTCAAATGAGGGTAGTAGCAGTAGCTATCCTTTTCTTGGCTCTGGCAAAACACATTCAGTCTTTCACATTATGTATAATGCTAGCCATAGAGATTTTGTTTTGTTTTCTGCAGTTGCCCTTTTCTGGTCAAGAATATTCAAGTTCCTTTCAATTCCTAGTTTGCTGAAAGTTTTTCCTAAGAATGGAATTTGGATTTTGTTAAGTACCTTTTCTGCATCAGTTAATATGATCAAGCAAGTTTTCTTATTCAGTTCTGTTGGCATAGAGGATTACATTGATTGATTTTCAAATACTGAACTGCCTTTGCATTCCTGGAATAAAATTCCTTGGTTGTCACCTGTAATTCCATTTATATGTTTCTAGATTTGATTTGCTAATGTTTTGTTGAAAATTTCTGTGTCTATGTTCCTGAGGGATGTCACTTTGTAATTTTCTTTTATCGGGCTATAGTTGAATTTGTGTATGTAAAGATGTTTGTAGAATCATCTTATTACCCCTTTAATAACTGTGGTGTTCACAGTGGTATCCCTGTTCATTTCCAATATTGATAACTTATGATTTTTCTGTTTTTCAGTTGTGCTAGGATTTTATCAATTTTCTTAACATTTCCAAATAATCTGCTTTAATTTTTTATTCATTCCTCTCTATTTTCCTGTTTTCATATATTTGTGCTCTTATTTTATCATTTTCTTCAGTTGCTTTCTTTCTGGTTTATTTTATTGTTTTTCTAATTTGTTGAGGTAGAAATTCAGACTACTGTTTTGAAACCTTTAATCTTTCCTAATATAAGCATTTAATACTATAAATTTCCTTATATGCACAGCTTTAGCTGCATTTCACAAGCTTTAAGTTGTTGTATTTTCATTTTCCTTCCGTTCTATGTAGGTTTTTATTTGTATTGAAACGACTTCTTTGACTCATGAGTTGGTTAGAAGTATGTTGTTGAATTTCCAAGTATATGGAGGTTTACCAGTTGTCTTTCTGTTAACTTTTAGTTTGATTCAATTATGATCAGAGATGATATCTAAACAGTTTTAATTCTCTTCAGTTTGTTGAGTTTTATTTTATGAGTCAGGATATGAGGTATCTTTGTGACTGTTCTATGCATGATTTAAAAAATGTGAATTCTTCCCCATCTCTACTAAAAATACAAGAAATTAGTCATGCGTGGTGGCGGGCACCTGTAATCCCAGCTACTTGGGAGGCTGAGGCAGGAGAATGGCGTGAACCCAGGAGGCGGAGCTTGCAGTGAGCTGAGATAGTGCCACTGCACTCCAGCCTGAGCAACAGAGCTAGACTCTGTCTCAAAAACAAAACAAGACAAAAAAAAAGTGAATTCTTATATTGTTGGGTGAAGTGTTTTTACAAGTGTTAATTAGATCCTGTGGCTAATACTATTGTTCAGTTCCCTTATATCTTCACTGATTTTCTATGTGGTGATTCTATGAATTATTGAGAGAGGGGTATCGAGCTCTTGAAGTATAATTGTGAATTTATCTATTTCTCTTTTCAATTCTGTAAGTTTCTATCTCATGTGTTTTATTAGCACCATTATGTGGCAATACACATTTACAATTGTTATGCCTTCTTGGTTGATGGACCCGTTTATCATCATGGAGTATCTCTCCTTGTAACTCATAATTTCATTTGCCTTATCTGCTTTATCTGATATTAGTATAGCCACTCTAGGTTTCTCTTGGTTAGCGTTTACATGGTATATCTTTTTCCATCTGTTTACTTTTATTCTTCCTGTCAAACTATCCCTGGTTGCAGATGACATGATCCTATATCTAGAAAACCCCATTGTCTCAGCCCAAAAGCTTCTTAAGCTAATAAACAGCTTCAGCAAATCTCAGGATACAAAATCAATGCACAGAAGTCAACAACAGTCATACCAAAAGCCAAATCAGGAACAAATTCCCATTCACAATTGCCACAAAAAATAAAATATCTAGGGATACAAGGAGGGTGAAAGATCTCTACAAAAAGAATTACAAACCACTGCTCAAAGAAATCAGAGATGATACAAACAACTGGAAAAATTCTCCATGCTCATGGATAGGGAGAATCAACATCGTTTAAATGGCCATATTGCCCAAAGCAATTTATAGATTCAATGCTATTCCTATTAAACTACCATTGGCGTTCTTCAGAAAACTAGAGAAAACTACTTTAAAATTCATATAGAATCAAAAAAAGAGCCCAAATAGCTAAGGCAATCCTAAGCAAAAAGAACAAAGCTAGAGGCATCACATTACTCAACTTCAAATTATACTACAGGGCTACAGTAACCAAAACAGCATGGTATTGGTACAAAAACAGACACATACACTAATGGAACAGAATAGAGAACCCAGAAATAAGGCTGCACACCTACAATTATCTGATCTTTGACAAACATGACCAAAACAAGCAACAGAGAAAAGATTCCCTATCCAATAAATGATGCCGAGATAACTGACTAGCCATGTGCAGAAGATTGAACCTGGACCCCTTTCTTACATCATTTACAAAAAAATTAACTCAAGATGGATTAAAGACTTAAATATAAAACCCAAAAGTATAAAAACTCTGGAAGACAACCTAGGTAATACATTTCAGGACATAGGCACAGGCAAAGATTTCATGGCAAAGACACCAAAAGCAATTGCAAGAAAAGCAAAAATTGACAATGTGGGTCTAATTAAATAGCTTCTGCACAGCAAAAGAAACTATCAATAGAGTAAACAGACAACCTAAACAATGGGAGAAAGTTTCTGCAACCTATGCATCTGACAAAGGTTTAATATCCAGCATCTATGAGGAACTTAAACAAATTTACAAAAACAAAGCAAACCCCATAAAAAAGTGGACAAAGGACATGAACAGACACTTTTAAAAAGAAGACATACATGTGGCCAACAAGCATATTTTAAAAGCTCAACATCACTGATCATTCAAAATGCAAATCAAAACCACAATGAGATAGCATCTCACACCAGTCAGAATGACTATTATTAAAAGTCAAAAAATAACAGATGCTGGCGAGGTTATGGAGAAAAAGGAACACTCATACACTGTTGGTGGGAATGTAAATTAGTTCAACCATGTGGAAGACAGTGTGGCAATTCCTCAAAGACCTAAAGACAGAAATACCATTTGACCTAGCAATCTTATTACTGAGTACGTACCCAAAGGAATAGAAATCATTCTGTTACAAAGACACATGCACATGTATGATTATTGTAGCACTATTCACAATAGCAAAGACATGGAATAAACCTAAATGCCCATCAAGGATAGACTGGATAAAGAAAAGGTGGTACATATACACCACAGAATACTATGCAGCCATAAAAAATAACAAGATTATGTCTTTTGCAGGGATATGGGTAGAGCTGGAGGCCATTATCCTTAGCAAACAATGCAGGAACAGAATGTAAATACTGCATGTTCTCTTTATAAGTGGAAGCTAACTGATGAGAACACATGCACGCATAGAGAGGAACAACAAACACCAGGGCCTATTGGAGGGTGGAGGGTGGGAAGAGGGAGAAGATCAAGAAAAATAACTAATGGGAACTAGGCTTAATACCTGGTGATGAAATAATCTGTACCACAAACCCCCATGACACAAGCTTACCTATGTAACAAGGTAAACTTTTCATTTTTTGAAACCTTTTTTTAACTTTTAAGTTCAGTACCCCTGAACTTAAAATAAAAGTTAAAAAATTTATCCTTCCTATAGCACTGTATTTGAGATTCCTATAGACAGAATATAATTGGGTCATTTAAAAAATCTGTGTCTATTTTTACCTTTTACTTGGTATATTTATATAAATTACATTTAAAACAATTATTGTTAGGATATATATCTGACACTTTATTGTTTTCTAGTTGTTTTGATTTTTGTTTCTTTGTTTCCTCTTTTCTGCCTTCTTCTGGTTTACTTGAATTGTTTTTAGCATTGTGTCATGCTTTATACAGAGGATTTGAATATATAGTCAGCCCTCTGTATCTGTGAATTCAACTGCTGATCAAAAATATTTGAAAAAAACAACATAGCAATTAAAATAATACAAATAAAAAGTCAATGTAGCATAACAACTATTTACATAGCATTTACTTTGCATTGGGTATTATAAATAATCTAGAGATGATTTGAAGTATATGGGAGGATGTGCATAGTTTATGTTATATTATGCCATGAGTGTTTTGGGGTGAGAAAATTATACCAAAATACAATAGAGAAATAGTAAAAAAGAAACGGTTGCCCTAAAAGTGGTATAGCTTTCTAAAAGCTGATATGACAGGAAGTCATTAACTAAGCAGTCATTATGGTAAGTAAATATATATAATTTAAGCCCAAATCATGTTGAGATAGCTGGAGATCTGTTAATAAAGCAAGGAGACTTGGTATAACTTCACTGAGATTTCCTGAGGTCTTCCTGGGAAGAAAGGAAAAAGGCTCCAGTTTGACCACATTCTTGGAGGAAAGCAAGGATTCTGAGTATGCCTAGTAGTAGATGTCACATAAATTCATTCCCACCCCAGCTCTAAGGGTTCTTAGGAAGAGAAGGACCATGAGTAAAAACCATTTTATTAAGGTTTCTAAAAGACTCAAGGTTACACGCATCCATCTTTCAGACTGTAACAAAGAGGAGAGCACTAAATTTTTCTCCTTCCTCACAGCTTGGGACTTGTCATGGGTCTGGTGCCTCCAAAATGGACCTGGCCATGGTACGAAGCAGTGGTGGCACTTGGTGGAAGATTCTGGTGCCTGATGAGAGAAAGAGAGCAGCATCTCTTGGCAAGTGTGGTACATGGCATTAATGCTACAATATTTATTTCTTCCTTGTTTCTGCACCCTTTGCCATCAGAGTGTGTACTTCTTCTTGATTCTGGGTTCAGCCATGTGATTGCTTTGGCCAATAGAATGAGCCAGAAGTGAGGGTGGGGCAGGTCCAATGAAGCAATAATCGATTCTGATCCTTTTGCCATTGCATGAGAAAAACATGCCTGGGTTAGCCATTGGTCTCAGAAAGATGAGGGAAACATGGAGCAGAGTTGAGTCACCCAGGTAAACCTATCTTGGATTTTTAGAATCTCCAACTTGAAAGTGTAAGAAGCCCAGTCAAGGTTAGCAGAACTGTTTTTCTGAGTCCACCATAAAGCAGCCTATGCTTATGCAATATTCTAGTTGCATAAAAAATATAGTTGAATGCCATGAAAGTTTTTTAGTTCTTTTGTTTTTCAGCAGTAATATGAAAATAGGTAGTTGATGCAGTGAGAGAGACTCTTTCATAAGCACATGAAAACACCTTGTGGAGAATAATTTGTAGAGGGGTCCATTAACAGTGATGGGACAAGAACTAGTGAAATTTGATTCATTACCATAAAGGTGATTCCCATTAGTATTTACTATGCTGTGACCATTGAGGATATTTTCTTTAGTGGTTGATAAAGAATTTCAAAAGACTATGGTAGAATACCTATATATATGTGTATGTGTGTGTGTGTATACATATCATATACACATATATACATACATATGTGAACATTTATCAAACTGCATGTTTAAGATTTATTGGATTTATGTAGGTTATATTTCATTTTAAAAAATTTAAAAAGAAAAAACTCTATTTCAATATAACCTATGATATCCTTTTTAACAGAAATCTAGCAAGAATAAAGGGCCTGTGCACATGTAAAATGTACCTGGCCCTGCTGACATGAGACTCTCACTAGTCCTTGGCACCCTTATTCCAGGAGTAGGAAGGTCATGCACAGTCCTGATTTCAGAGTGTGTGCTATTCCATGGAGGAAGAGAATGAGGCTAACTCAGAAATCCATCATCATCAGCAATGGCCCCATGCTTGGACAGCCAGTCAGCATGCAGGCTGAGACAGCCAGACCTGCAAAATGAGGAATCTGTGATGCAAATAATCATCAGGCTTCTTCAGCAGAGGTGCTACTCAGCAGTCCACCCGAACAGCTGTGGCTTGCTCCCAACCAGGGAGCATGTTTGTGATTTCTTTATTATAGTAATCATCCCCAAATAGACTACAGAAGGAATTTAGACCTATTTCCCCTCCAGCATCCACACTCTTCCACTGTCCATCCATTCTCTTTCCTAAGTCTATTCACTTCCTTCTTCCCCTTTCCTTTCTCCTCTGAAGAGATGCATTGATAGCTACAACTGGCTTATTAGTCCCAACACATTATTTTTTTAAAGTTCAATTCTGAAGCATGATGCATGCGTAGCCAAATCTACTGAGGGTTAGACAACTACTCATAGCCAAGGCTGCTAGTGCAACAGAGAGCTGACTGTGAAAAAGGGTGCTTTCTGTTTGCTGCACAGCACTGCACTCTGGAACTGGCAGCCTGTAATTAACTGCCGAGTTGCCTTCTATCAAACTGCAACAGGAGGGAAAAAATCTCTAGAGATAGCAATAACGGAATAGAAAGAACACTGGGCTCTATCTCTGATAATCAGCGTGTGAATCTTGGTCTTGATTTAGTAGATGTGGAACATTAGGCCCTGGCTACTCAAAGTGTGGTATATGGACCAGCAGCATCAGTGTCCCAGGGAGAATTTCAGGACTCAGCCCAAACCTACTGCATTCAAATCTGCATTTTAACCAGATCTCCAAATGAAGTATGAAGAATACTGAATTAGGGAAATCGCTGGGTCTTATTTTCCACATTTGAGTTAATACAGAGAGAAAAATTAGAACAGTGTCTAGCATAGAGCAAGTGCTATCTAAGTGGTGCCAATAATATGGTTATAATTAGAATATTGCTCTACTTCAGCCCCCAAAATTTTTTTGTGGTAAAATACACATGAAATTTATCATCTTAATCAGCAAATGTACAATTCATTGGTATTTAAATACATTGGGGATGTCGTGCAGACATCACCATCATCCATCTGCAGAACTCTTTGCATCTTGTAAGACTGAAACTCTCTGCCCATTAAACACCAACTCTTCATTTCCCACTCTTCCCAGCCCCTGGAAACCACCATTCTACTTTCTATCTCAGTGATTTTGACTACTCTAGGTACCTCATGTAAGTGAAATTATATTGTACTTGCCTTTTTGTGACTGGCTTATTTCATTTTGCAAAATGTCCTCAAGGTACATCAATGTTGTAGCATGTTGCAGAATTTTCACTCCTTTTAAGGCTGAATAATATTCCACTGTATGCGTATACCACATTTTGCTTATTCGTTCATCCATCAATAGACAGTTGGGTTGCTTCCATGTTCTAGTTATTGTGAATAATGCTGCTATCAGTATGAGTGTACAAGTAGATCTTCAAGACCCTGCTTTCAATTATTTTGAGTATATACCCAGAAGTAAAATTGCTGGATCATACAGTAATTCTATTTCTAATTTTTTGAGGAACTACCATGCTCTGATACACTAGCTATACTGTTTTATATTCCCACAGTGCATAAGGGATCCAGTTTCTCCACATACTCATCAACACTTGTTTTTCTCTGTTGTTTTGATAGTAGCCATCCTAATGGATTTGAGGTGGTATACCATTGTAGTTTTTTGTTTTGTTTTATTTGTTTTAATTAAGCTTATAACATATATTATATTATTATATTATAT
>NW_016812419.1:452600-455427 GCF_001698545.2 Rhinopithecus bieti
CCACTCTCTTCTGGCTTGTAGGGTTTCTGCAGAGAGATCCACTGTTAGTCTGATGAGCTTCCCTTTGTGGGTAATCCGGCCTTTCTCTCTGGCTGTCCTTAACATTTTTTCCTTCATTTGAACCTTGATGAATCTGACAATTATGTGCCTTGGGGTTGTGCTTCTCGTGGATTATCTTTGTGGTGTTCTCTGTATTTCCTGAATTTGAATGTTGGCCTGTCTTGCAAGGTTGGGGAAGTTCTCCTGCATATTATCCTGAAGAGTGTTTTCCAATTTGGTTCCATTCTCCCTGTCACTTTAAGGTACACCAATCAAATGTAGGTTTGGTCTTCTCACATGGTGCCATATTTCCTGGAGGCTTTGTTTGTTCTTTTTCATTCTTTATTCTCTAATCTTGTCTTCACGCTTTATTTCATTAAGTTGATCTTCAATCTCTGATATTCCTTCTTCCGCTTGACCAATTTGGCTATTGATACCTGTGTATGTTTCATGAAGTTCTTGTGTTGTGGTTTTCAGCTCCATCAAGTCATTTATGTTTTTCTCCAAACTGGTTATTCTAGTTAGCAATTCTTCTAACCTTTTTTCAAGGCTTTTAGCTTCCTTACATTGGATTAGAATATGCTCCTTTAGCTCAGAGGAGTTTTTTATTACCCAGCTTCAGAGGACTTCTGTCAGTTTGTCAAACTCATTCTCTGCTCAGTTTTGTTCCCTTGCTGGTGAGGAGTTGTGATCCTTTGGAGGAGAAGAGGCATTCTGGTTTTGGGAATTTTCAGCATTTTTGTGCTGTTTTTTTCCTCATCTTGGTGGATTTATCTACCTTTGGTCTTTGATGCTGTTGACCTTCAAATGGGATTTCTGTGTGGGCATCCTTTTGGTTGATGTTGATGCTATTCCTTTCTGTTTGTTAGTTTTCCTTTTAACAGTCAGGCCCCTCTGCTGCAGGTCTGCTGGAGTTTGCTGGAGGTCCACTCCAGACCCTGTTTGCCTGGGTATCACCAGCGGAGGCTGCAGAACAGCAAAGATTGCTGCCTGTTCCTTTCTCCAAAAGCTTCATCCCAGAGGGGCACCTGCCAGATGCTAGCCAGAGCTCTCCTCTATGAGGTGTCTATCTACCCCTGCTGGGAGATGTCTCCCAGTCAGGAGGCATGGTGGTCAGGGATCCACTTGAGGAGGCAGTCTGTCCCTTAGCAGAGCTCGAGCACTGTGCTGGGAGATCTGCTGCTCTCTTCAGAGCCAGCAGGCAAGAACGTTTAAGTCTGCTGAAGCTGCTTCTACAGCCACCCCTTCCCTCAGGTGCTCTGTCCCAGAGAGATGAGAGTTTTATTGATAAGCCCCTGACTGGGGCTGCTGCCTTTCTTTAAGCGATGCCCTGTCCAGAGAGGAGGAATCCAGAGAGGCAGTGTTGCTACACTGTCTTTGTCAAGCTGCAGTGGGCTCTGCCCAGTTCGAACTTCCCTGTGGCTTTGTTTATACTGTGAGGGGAAAACCACCTACTCAAGCCTCAGTAATGGTGAATGCCCCTCCCCGCACCAAGCTCAAGTGTCCCAGGTCGACTTCAGACTGCTGTGCTGGCAGTGAGAATTTCAAGCCAGTGGATCTTAGCTTGCTGGGCTCCATGGAAGTGGGATCCGCTGATCTAGACCACTTGGCTGCCTGGCTTCAGCCTCCTTTTCAGGGGAGTGAATGGTTCTGTCTCACTGGCATTCCAGGTGCCACTGGGGTATGAAAAAAAACTCTTGCAGCTAGCTTTGTGTCTGCCCAAATGGCCACCCATTTTTGTGCTTGAAACCCAGAGCCCTGGTGGTGTAGGCAACTGAGGGAATCTCCTGGTTTGTGGGTTGTGAAGACCATGGGAAAAGCACAGTATCTGGTCCAGAGTGCACCATTCCTCATGGCACAGTCCCTTATGGCTTTTTTTTTGGCTAGGGGATGGTGTTCCTTGACCCCTTTTGCTTCCTGGGTGAGGCGATGTCCCACCCTACTTTGGCTCACCCTCCGTGGGCTGCACCCACTGTCTAACCAGTCCCAATTTGATGAGCCAGGTACCTCAGTTGGAAATCCAGAAATCTCCCACCTTCTGTGCTGATCTTGCTGGGAGCTGCAGACTGGAGCTGTTCCTATTTGGCCATCTTGCCTGTCACCCCCCACCATTGTAGTTTTGATTTGAATTTTCCAAATGATTAGTGATGCTCAGCATCTTTATTTTCTTATTGGACATTTGTATGTCTTCTTTGGAGAAATGGCTATTCAAGTCATTTGCCCATTTTTGAATTCATGTTGTTCAGTTTTAGAAGTTTTCTATACACTCTGTTATCAATTCCTTATCAGGTAAACAATTTGAAAGTATTTTCATCCATATCAGCTGTATGATTTGAAAATATTCTCATCTGAATACTTTTACCCTATTGATACCATATTTTGAAATACACATTTAAAAATTTTTCCTTTGGTTCTTTCATTGTCTGTGCCCTTGGTGTCATATCCAAGAAATCATTGCCAGATCTAGTGTTGTAAAGCTTTTGCCATATGTTTTCTTCTAAGAGTTTCACAGTTTTAGGTCCTGTGTTTAAGTATTTGATCCATTTTGAGTTTATTTTTGTATACATTGTTAGGTAAGAGTTCAATATCATTTTTTGGATATGAATATCCAGGTTTCCCTGCCTGCTTTGTTGAAAAGACTGTCTTTCCCTCACTAAATGGTCTAAGCATCCTTGTCAAAACTCATTTGACCATACATGCAAAGATTTATTTCTGGGTTACCTATTCTGTTTCATTGGTCTATATGCCTATCTTTTGCCAGTACCACACTGCTTTGATTACTATAGCT
>NW_016812419.1:458980-462317 GCF_001698545.2 Rhinopithecus bieti
AAGGTATTAATCTCTGAAATCATGAGGGAAAATGTGGAATTACAAATTGTTAGAATAATATTATCTTTTATAATTGCCCATGTATGTACTTTTATTGAGATCTTTATTTCTTCGTAGAGAATTAACTTGCTGCTAGCGTTCTTTCATTTTACCCTGCAAAACTCTCTTGAGCATTTCTTTCAGGGCAGGTCTAGTGGTAACAAACTCCCTCAGTTTCTGCTTATTTGGGACCATCTTACTTTCAGCCTCACTTTTGAAGGATAGTTTTGCTGAATATAGGATTCTTGGTTGACTTTTTTTTTCATTTAGCACCTTGACTCTGTTAGCCCACTTACTTCTGGCCTCCAAGTTTCTGATGAAAAATCTGCTTATAGTATTACTGAAGATTCCTTGTATCTGATGAATCACTTCTCTCTTGCTGCTTTCAAGATTCTCTTGTCTTTGTCTTTCAAAAGTTTGATTATAATGTGTCTCAGCGAGGGTGTCTTTGAGGTCATCTTACTTGGAGTTTGTTGAGCTTCTTGGATATTTATATTCATGCCCTTCAGCAAATTTGGGGAGTTTTTCTTCCATTAATTGTTCAAATATTCTCTGCCTTTTTGTCTCTCTTCTCCTGGAAATCCCACAACGTGTATGGTGGTCCATTTGATCGTGTCTTACAGGTCCCTTAGGTTCTATGCAATCTTATTCAATCTCCTTTCTGTCTGTTCCTCAAGACTGAATAATTTCCATTGCCCTATCTTCGAGTTAACTGGTTCTTTCTTCTGCCTTCTGAAATTTGCCTTTGAAGTCCTCTAGTGAATTTTTTAATTTCAGTGATTACATTTTTCCACTCCACAATTTGTTTTGGTTTCTTTTTCAGCTTTCTGTCTCTTGATTGGCATTCCCATTTTGTTCACACATTGTTTTCTTGACTTTCTCCGTATCTTCCTTTAGTTCTTTGAGCATCTTTAAGATAGTTATTTTAAAGTAGTTGTCTAGTAGTCTGCCATTTGCTCTTTTTCAGGGACAGTTTTCATTGGCTTAGTTTTTTCCCCTTTGAATAGGTCACACTTTACTCTCTTTTAGCATACTTTGTCAGTTTTGTTGTTGAAATCCAGACTTTTGAATCTAGTAGTGTGGTAATTCTGGAAATCAAATCCCCTCCCTTTCTGAGGATTCGTTATTTTTGTTATTTTTTTTCTTTCTTTCTTAATTGTTGCATTCTGTCTCTGTGCCAAGGATCAGCCTGAGGTGTAAACTTAAGATCTTCCCAAGCCTTTTGTGAGCCTGCACCTTTCCCTGGGCATGTACAGTCACTTTCTAATCTCTCTCATATACATAGTTGCTTGTGAATCTTTCTTTTTTTTTTTTCCTGTGGAGATGGGGGTCTCACTATGTTGCCCAGGTTGGTCTTGAGCTTCTGGAATCAAGTGATCCTCCTGCCATGGCCGCACAAAATGCTGAGATTGCATGTGTAAGCTACTGCACCCGGCCTGAATATCTTAGCCTTTAGTGGCTGGCTCTACAAAGAGGAAAAAGAGAAAAATGAAGGGAGAAAAAACGGGTGCCAGCACTTCAAATCTCCTGGAAGTCATTTTAGCTAGAGGGGGAGGCTCTTGCAACAATGTGGGAAGGTGCAACAACAGTGGCGTCCCACCTCTTTGTGTTTCTATGATCAGAAATAGCAATCAGCAATCCGAGCACAGATCCTCAGTATTTGGAGGGCTGGGTTCTTAGGCGTATCCCGCGCACTGCAAGCTATGTACAGGTTGTTCCAGGGAAAATGCACAGATGACTGCCACAAGGCTGAGAGTGGGTAGCTACTACTGTGCTAAGAGCTGAAATTAACCACAGTTTACCACTCATGCCTTCCGCTGAAAGTTAAAAGCCTTCAATAAACTCTACAGTTCCAAAATAGTTACATCACACAGAGTTTGCTAGTGCAATTATTGTCTTCTTGACGACTATTAGGTCCACTTGGTACAGAGCTGAGTTCAAGTTCTGAATATCCTTGTTAGTTTTCTGTCTCCTTGATCTGTCTATTATTGACAGTGGGGTGTTAAAGTCTCCCACTTCTGTGGGAGTCTAAGTCTCATTGTAGGTCTCTAAGAACTTGCTTTATGAATCTGGGTGCTCCTGTATTGGGTGCATATATATTTAGGATAGTTAGTTCTTCTTGTTGCATTGATCCCTTTGCCGTTATGTAATGCCCTTCTTTGTCTTTTTTGATCTTTGTTGGTTTAAAGCCTGTTTTATCAGAGACTACGATTGCAACCCCTGCTTTTTTTTTTTTTTTTTTTTTTTGCTTTCCATTTACTTGGTAAATATTCATTCCTCCATCCCTTTATTTTGAACCTATGTGTGCCTTTGCGTGTGACATGGGTCTTGACTCTTTATCCAATTTGCCAGTCTGTGTCTTTTAATTGGGGCATTTAGCCAGTTTACATTTAAGATCAATATTGTTATGTGTGAATTTGATCCTGTCCTTATGATGCTAGCTGGTTATTTTGCACCATTAGTTGATTCGGTTTTTTCATAGTGTCGACGGTCTTTACAATTTGGTATGTTTTTGCAATGGCTGGTACCAGGTTTTCCTTTCCATGTTTAGTGCTTCATTCAGGAGCTTTTGCAAGGTAGGCCTGGTGGTGACAACATCTCAGCATTTGCTTGTCTGTAAAGGATTTTATTTCTCCTTCACTTATGCAGCTTAGTTTGGCTGGATATGAA
The DNA here is from genome assembly GCF_001698545.2 of Rhinopithecus bieti. Lineage (NCBI taxonomy): Eukaryota > Metazoa > Chordata > Mammalia > Primates > Cercopithecidae > Rhinopithecus > Rhinopithecus bieti. The sequence goes on from NW_016812419.1 coordinate 461,690, forward strand.
ATTCTTGGTTGAAAATTATTTTCTTTAAAAATATTGAGCTGGGTGTGGTGGCTCACGCCTGTAATCCCAGCAGTTTGGGAGTCCGAAGAGGGTAGATCAAGAGGTCAGGAGATCAAGACCATCCTGGCTAACATGGTGAAACCTTGTTTTACTAAAAATACAAAAAAATTAGCCAGGTGTGGTGGCGGGCACCTGTAGTCCCAGCTACGCGGGAGACTGAAGCAGGAGAATGACATGAACCCAGGAGGTGGAGACTGCAGTGAGCCAAGATCACACCAGTGCACTCCAGCGTGGGTGACAGAGTGAGACTCTGTCTAAAAAAAAAAAAAAAAACAAAAACAAAAACAAAAAAAGAAGAATATGGTTGAATATTGGCCCCCACTCTCTTCTGGCTTGTAGGGTTTCTGCAGAGAGATCCACTGTTAGTCTGATGGGTTTCCCTTTGTGGGTAACCCGACCTTTCTCTCTGGCTGCCCTTAACATTTTTTCCTTCATTTGAACCTTGATGAATCTGACAATTATGTGCCTTGGGGTTGTGCTTCTCGTGGATTATCTTTGTGGTGTTCTCTGTATTTCCTGAATTTGAATGTTGGCCTGTCTTGCAAGGTTGGGGAAGTTCTCCTGCATA
>NW_016812419.1:465106-468512 GCF_001698545.2 Rhinopithecus bieti
GTTACCTATTCTGTTTCATTGGTCTATATGCCTATCTTTTGCCAGTACCACACTGCTTTGATTACTATAGCTTTGTAGTAAGTTTTGAAATCAGGAAGTGCCAGTCCCCCAGCTTTGTTCTTCTTTTTAAAGATTGTTTTGGCTATCTGAGGTTTCTAAAGATGCCTTTCGAATTTAATTTTTCTTTTATTTCTGCAAAAAAAGTCATAGAGATTTGACAGAGATTACACTGAATCTGTAGAACACTTTGAATAGTATGAGCATTTTAACAATACTATCTTCCAATTCATAACCATGGATGTTTTTCCATTTATGTCTTCTTTGATTTATTTCAGCAATGCTTTTAGTTTTCTTTGTACAAGTCTCTCACTTCCTTGGTTAATTTTTAAACATTTTATTATTTTTGGTGCTGTTTAAATGACATTTTTTCCTAATCTCCCTTTCAAATCATTCATTGTTAGTATATATGTAGAAATGCTATTGGTTTTGTGCATTGACTTTTTATCCTGTTACTTTTCTGAATTAACTTAACTGTTCTAACAGTCTTTTGTGGAATTTTTAAGGTTTTTTAAAATATAATGTTACATCATCTGTGAACAGAGATAATTTTTCCTCTCCTTTTTCAATTTGGATGTCTTTTACTTATTTTTCTTCCTAATTGCTTTAGCTATAACTTCTGGTACTATGCTGAGCAGAAAAGGCAAAAGTGGGCATTTTTGCCTCACTTCTAATTTTAAAGAAAAAGTTTTCAGTCTTTTACCATTGAGTATAATGTTTGCTGTGGGTTTTTCATACATGGCTTTTATTTCTTTGAAGTAGTTTTATTTCTATTTCTAGTTTTTTTAGTCCTTTTTTCATGAAAAGGTGTTGAATTCCATCAAATGCTATTTCTGTATCAATTGAGACAATCATGTGGTTTTTCCCTTTCATTCTGTTAACCCGTTTCCCATTCAGAAAAAAAGTGCAGTGAGCTGCCAGCACTTGTTTAATTATACATAAACACTCTCTTTGAGGCTGAAGCAAATATGACTGATTTTTAATGTGAAAACAAAATATAAAAGCTATTCCTGGAGTTATCTCTAAACAGAAATAACATCCAAATAGTCTGAATCATCAGAATCATCTATTATTTGGGAAAAATCAGATTTATCAAATGAATCTTCAGGCAAGAAACATTCGAGAATGATCATACATAGGAATGCTATGTTTTATAGGATTTGACATTTTCAGTGATTAAGAATTATTATATTTTGTAAATGGAAATACCACTACTAAAAACAGAATGCTATAAATAGTATGACATCTTTTGTTTCCAAAGTTGGTATATTAGAGTGATACAAAAATTATAATGAAAGTGAGATATTTTGTGGCAAAGTTGTCTTGGGATAAATGCTACAGTTGCAAGCACTACCAGTGAATATTCTCAGGGCAAATGGGAAAAGGGTTAATGTGGTGTATTATATTCATTAATTTTCATATGTTCAACCATCTTTGCATTTCAGGGATAAATCACACTTGATCATAATGTGTAAACCTTTTAATAAGCTGTTGCATTTGGTTTGCTAGTATTTTGTTGAGGATTTTTGCATCAGTGCTCATAAGAGATATGATCTGTATTCTTCTTGTAGTATCTTTGGCTTTGATGTCAGGGTAATTTTGGCCTCATAGAATGAGTTAGGGAGTATTGCCTCCTCTTCAATTTTTGGAATAGGTTGAGAATAATTGTTAGTTTTTAATCATTTGGTAAAATTCACCAGTGAAACCATTAGCTCCAAGAGTTTTCTTTGTCAGGAGATTTTTGATTACTGATTCAATCTCTTTACTAGTTATAGGTCTATTCAGATTTTATATTTCTTCATGATTTAGTCTTGGTAGATTTTGTGTTTCTAGGAGTTTTCCATTTGATCCAGCTTATCCAATTTTAAGATAGTACTCTTTTACGATACTTTTATTTTATAGAATTGGTAGTAACTTTCATTTCTGATTTTAATATTTTGAGTCTTCTCTCTTTTCTTCTTGGTCCATCTAGCTAAAGATTTTATTGACTTTCTCTATTGGTTTCCGATTATCTATTTCATTTATCTCTGTTCTAGTCTTTAGTATTTCCTTCTTTCTGCTACCTTTAGTTTTATTTTGTTACTCTTTTTGTATTTCTGTAAGTTGTGAAATTAGGTTGTTGACTTGAGATCTGTTTTGTTTTAAATGTAAGTATTTTATCTGTAAATTTTTTTCCTGATCATTGCTTTTGCTGAGTTCCAAAAGTTTTGATATACTGTGTATTTATTTTCATTCGTTTTCAGTATTTTCTCATTTCCCTTGTAATTTCTTGTTTGATCCATTGGTTGTTTAAAATTATTAATTTCCAGAAAGTTGTGATTATTTCAGTTTTACATTTGCTATTGATTTCTAACTTTACCTTATTGTGGTCCAAGAAGCTACATTTTGTGATATCTATCTACTTGAATCATTTGAAACTTAATCTGTGTCCTAACATATAGCCTATCCTGGAAAATATTCCATGTGCCCTTGAGAAGGATGTGTATGCTGTTGTTGTTGGGTAGAGTCTTCTATATGTCTGTTAGAGCTACTTGGTTTATTGCATTAAGTCCTCTGTTTTCTTGTTTACCTTTTGTCTGTTTTTCTATACATTATTAAGAATGCAATATTAAAGTATCCAACTGCTATTGTAGTACTGTCTCTTATAACCTTTTGTTGATTTAAAGTTGATTGTGTCTGATGTTAGTATTAGTTACCATTGCTCTCTTTTCATTATTTGCATAAAATATTTTTTAATCCTTTCACTTTCATTATATTTGTATTTTTTGATATAATGTGAGTCTTTTGTGGAAAGCATATAGTTGGACTTTGAAAATTCATTCTGCTAATCTGTCTTTTTATTGGAGGGTTTAATCCATTCACATTTAAGTAATTACTGATAAGGAGGGACTTACTTCTTTCATTTTGATACTCTTGTCTATATGCCTTATAGAAACCAAAAATTTCTTACTCTTCATTTCCTGCATTACTGTCTTCTTTTGTGTTTATTTGCTTTTTTGTACTGAAATGTTTAAATTCCTTTTGTATATATTCTATAAATATTTTCTTTGTGGATACCATGGGGATTACATTCAGCATCCTAAAGTTATAACACTCTGAAGTGAATTTATGTAAGCTTATCTTTAATAACACACAAAATTCTACTCCTTTAATAGCTCGATCCTTGCCTCTTTTCGTTACTGATGTTACAAATTACAACTTTGTACATTTTGTGTCCAAAACATAAACTAACAATTATTTTAAATGCTTAGTGTCTTAGGTTATGAAGAAAACAAATTGTGGACTTATAAAGCTAAATTATAGTAACATTCACTTTTTAGACTATTTTTTAAAAGGTATTAATCTCTGA
>NW_016812419.1:472828-568027 GCF_001698545.2 Rhinopithecus bieti
GGAGTGTGTGGTTAATTTTCAAGTGTTTGAAAAGCTTTCTTTTATCTTACTGTTATTGAGTTATAGTTGAATTCCACTGTGATCAGAGAACATACTTTGTATGATTTCAAACATTTTAAATTTATAAAATCTGTTTTATAACCTAAGATATGGTCTACATTGGTGAATATTCCATATTTACTTGAAAATAATGTATATACTGCTGTTTTTAGGTAAAATGTTCTAAAAATGTCAATTAGATCCAATTGGTCGATGGTGTTGTTGAGTCCTCCTATATTCTTGTTCATTTTCTGTGAACTAGGTCTATAAATTACTGAGAAGGGAGTGTTGATGTCTTCAACTACAATTGTGGACTTGTCTATTTGTCATTTCAAGTTAGTCAGTTTTTCCTTCATGTGTTTTGTTGTTCTACTTTTAGACGCATATACGTACATATTTAGTATTGTTATGCTCTCTCAGCAATTGGCTCTTTCATCATTATGTAATTTCTCTCTTGGTATCTGGTCACTTTCTTAGCTCTGAGGTCTACCTGATGTTAGTATATTCAGTCCAGCTTTCTTTTGATTAGTGTATACACTTTTCTATTATTTTACTTTGAACATAGCAATATGTTTGAGGTGAGTTTCTTGTGAACAACATATAGTTTGAAAATTTTAGAAAATCAATTCTGAAAATTTCGATCTCTCAATTGCTGTGTTTAGACCATTTTCATCTAATGTAATCATTGTTAAGTTTTGATTTCTACCCCTTCATTATTTTCTGCTTATTTCCTCTGTTTTCCATTCTCACTTCTCCTGGCTTATGTTCTTTTATTTATTTGTATATTTTCAGTAACATTTTAATACATTTATTCTGTTTCTGACCATGTCTCTGTATATGCTGGATGTTCTAGGTATTAGAATGTACATGTTTAACTTTCCCCAGTCTACTTAGAACCAATATCTTGTCACTTTAAATGGAATATAGAAACTTAGTACTATATAGGGTCCTTTACCCATTCACATTTATGTTGTAATTGTCTCATATTTTGCAATAAAAACATTGAAGTCTCTATCAATGTTATACTTTTGCTTTAAACTGTCAAACATATTTTAAAACTCAATAGGAGAGAAATAGTCAATTTTATTTCTCAGCAAATAAATATTTTTAGTATTAATAAATAAGCATGTGTTATTTACTGTACCATTTCTGGTTCTCCCTCCCTCTCTCCTACTGTTCCAAATTATCTTTTGGTTTTATTTCCTTTCTATTTAAGGAAATTCCTTTAGCAATTATTTTAGAATCATTCTTCTGGCAATGAAGTTTCCCTTCATCTGAGTATATCTTTAGCTCACTTTCATTCCTGATACTTTCACTTGATATAGAATTCTGGGTTTACCGTTTGTTTGTTTGTTTGTTTGCTTGTTTTCCAAGTACTTGAAAATACTGTCATTTCCTTCTTGTCTCCATGATTTCTTAGGAGAAATCCACAGTCATTGAAATCACTGTTCCCCTTTAAGTAAAGTACTGCTTTTCCACTTTTGAGGGGTTTCTTTCTTAAGATTTTTTTCTTTGTTTTTATTTTTCAGCAGTTCCATTATACTGCCATTGTCTATGGATTTCTTTTGATTTATTTTATTTGGAGTTCATTCATCTCTTGAATTTATTAATTTATGTATTTTATCAAACTGGGGGAATTTTCAGCCAGTATTTATTCAAACAATTTTCAACACAGAATTCTTTCTTTTCTTCTTTGGGGACTCTGAAGACATAATTATTAGACAATTTGGTATTGTCACGTAGGTTCCTGAGGCTCTGTTCATTTTGTTTTAAATCTTTTGTCTATTATGCAGATTGCTTAATTCCTAATTATTCTGTTGTTAAGCCCATCCAGTGAGGTTTTTGTAAAATTTCAGTTATTGTATTTTTTAGTTCTAAAACTTCCACTGCTTCTTTGTTTCCTTTTTGTTGTTGCTGTTGAGGCTTTCTACATTTCCATTCATTTTAAGCATGTTTATCTTTACTTCTTAGAGTTTTTAATAGTAGCCGTTTTAAAGTCTTAGTCTCAAAATTTTAGCATATGTGCTATCTCAGTATTATATCTTTGTTCTTTGTACACTGAGTAATTTTGGATTGCATCCTAAATGTTTGCATATGATGTTATTATATCCTGGATCTTATTTAAATCCTGTGGAGAATGTTGCTATTTTTGTTTGTTTGCTTTAGCAGGCAGTCAACTTGTATGTTCAGGCTGCAAGTTTTGATTAGCCTTCTCTGAGTTGTGTTGTCAATGTCAGTCCTGTTTTTAAAGCCTTTGCAACATAGTTCAGCTCTCTCTCATGTGTGCACAATGAAGTGGCCAGTCTTGGACTTGTACATTGGTCTATCTCCTTATTTGTGTTTAGGATCACGTCCATGCATATGCAGATCTGGAATAACCCCAGAAATTCATAACAACATTATGGGGTCTCTTTCACAAGCTTCTCCTTTACTGTGGTATCCCCAGTATTTTCCAATTTCTCTAGATCTCTCCTTTTAGTCCTCTAACCAGACATATCCATAATCCATTTGCAGCATGCTGGTGGGGAATCTCTGATACAGAGTACGTCATTACAGGGCAGTTCCTCCTGAATAGCATTTACTGCATACCTGCCTAGTAGGCTCTATTCTAAGCACTTTACATATATTGTTCTATTTAACTTAGAAAAATCCGATTTAAAAAATCCTTATTGCCAACCCTGTATTACAGTTTTGGAAACTGAGGCCCAGAGGGTCTAGTCAACTTACCCAAGGATGCACAGCTATTTACAGTGGAGTAAGCAGTGGGCTAGGATTTGAATCTAGGCAGTTCTTTTAACTGTTACATAGTTCTGTTTCTACCATGTGACGTCATTGTATGAGCCATTCTTCTTCACTCCTACATCACTTTACATGCCCCTCCATTAAAGCAATTATTGTATAACAATATTTTTAAAATAAATAATAAATAATATTTTATGCCACTATCTGCAGAGCAATAATTCCTTCTCTTCAAATTTAAATCACTAACATAATACACAAGTTCCCCAGGGCTGCCATAACCAATTATCACAAATTGGGTGGCTTAAAACAACAGTAATGTATTATCTCACAGTCTGGAGGCCAGAAGTCTGAAACCAAGGTGTCAGCAGAATTGTTCTCCCCCTGGAGACTCTAGGGGAGTATCCTTCTTTGCCTCTTCCAGTTTCTGGTGGCAGTTGGCATTCCTTGTGACTCTATCATTCCAACTTCTGCCTCCATCTTCACACGATCTCCTCTTCTGTGCGTCTGTGTCTTCTCCTCTTCTGTCTGTTTTAATCTGTGTGTCTCAAAACAATGCTCATCATTGGATTTAGGGCCCATCCAGATAGTCATATGATCTCATGTTGAGATTTTGAACTTAACTGGAAAAGATCCCTTTTTCAAATATAGTGTCTGGGATGCGGCTGTGTCTTTTTGGGAGCCAACTTTCAACCAATTACACCTAGCATAACCCACGTTATGTGCTCAGTAAATACTGCATTAGACATTTTCTCCACCGCAAATCATATAAATTCGAGTCAAACTAGCTTAAGCAAAAAGAGAGTTTATTAGTCCCAAAACTGGCAAGTCTGAAGGTACTTGTAGTATAGGACATGGCTAGATCCAGGGACCCAACAGTATCTTTCAGTCTCTCCAGCTTTTCTTTCTTCCAGGTACTGCTTTATTCTTAAGAAGGTTCACCATTCTTTATCTGCCAGCATCAATATATTGAATTTTAGTGAAGACTTTGATTATTCCTCTTTAAGTCACACATTCATTCTTGAATTAATCACTGTGACCTGAGGAATGGAGGTATTTGATGGCTGATTCTTTCATGATCACCCCTGTGTCTGGAATATGTGATGGTGGTGCTGGAGGTGAGCACGGAGTAAGGCACTGTGATTAATATACCACCAAAACCACATAAAATGGAAGTGAGTCAATTCTCCAGAGGAGGGAACACTGAGAAGATTAATAATATATGTTTACTATAACTTTGTATAAAGTTCACTATTAACTTTTAAGACTGTGGTACTGGGAGGCATCAGTGTATTTCTAATGGGTCACTTAGTAGGTCTTTCCTATACATATCTTCTATTATCCTTTCATATACTTAATTAGTTCAACCTTACAGACTTCATCTTACTAATCTGTGAAGCTTGTAATCTTCAGGCTCTTTCTAGAAGTTAAGTATTTACAGTATGAATGCCACAGAGGGGCTTTCCTTTCTTGCAAAGGAAGGTTTGAGCTTGCAGTGCCTCAGAGATCCTTGACTACTCCCAAGGTGTTTTGCTGCAGGTAGAAGTGGCAATGACAATGTCTAGACTCTGGCTGTGTAGGGCATATAGCTCCAAAAGTCTAATCAAGATTCCAGCTCAAGCCTCCCCTGTTTTCAAGCACTCTAAGCTTTCCAAACACTCTCACAAAAGCATGGCTTTGGTATAGCTTTGAAATCAATACTATGTAAGGCATCCTTGTCCCTGCCCACAAAGGTTTATTAAGTTTGGATCCAGAAGATCTCATTACAGTGTAGTCTCACCTCCTTTATCACCCCATGTTGAGATCTCTGCTGGTTCACGTATCAAGTGCATTCTAATGCTCAGGATGCTGGCTATCCAGAAAGATTTCTTCCATTTTTTCTGACAGTATCCCATCCAACTCCCTGTAATCCTCCTCAACTCTTCTTTTAAGCCTCCTCACTTTTGTCAGTTTGAATAATTATATGCCAACTTATTTTCTGAGGACTTTTGTCCAAGTTCCCTTCGTTTTTGGCTCCCCAGTGAGAGTATGATATCTTTTTGTTCTCTTACGCTTTGGTAGACTTACATCCTGTAGTACATATGTCTGGTACCCTGTCACACATCCTATTGGTCATACTTCTAATTCCAGAGCTGACTGGGGTGGAAAGCTCTGTGTGAGCTTAGACTCACCTGTCTCACCATGAGTAAGCACCATACCTTCGCTCTCTGCCCCAAGGCACTTATGAGGCCAGGATACTACATGCCCAGCTGGGAATTTCAGGAATGTCAACACATACAGGGGCAGCCCTCAGCCAATGAAGGATGGGAGCCAGCTCCTGCCTCCCATCTTTAAGATGGACATTTTTGGGAAGTCTTCCGCATGCTTCCTAGGGAATTCTGGCAGAATGGTTCCCCAACAACTCATGCTTTGTACTGACTTTCTCTATATCCATGCCTCATACTCCCCACTCCCTCACTCCTGCTCTTTGAAATGCCCTTCCAAACAAACTACCTGTTCTTGAATACTTGTTTCAGGCTCTGCTTTATGATAACTCAAGTAAGAAATAACCTCACTTGCCAAACTGTGTGCTCCTAGTGTCTGTCCAACCCTCACTGTTTCTCTTTTCCCACGGCCCAGTGACAGCAGCTGGCTTTAGCTGTGGATGACAGAAGAGTGAAGGCAGATGAAGGGGAGGCCAGGAGATTAAATGAGGAGGTAGTGTGGGATGATGGGAAGGGACTGGACTATGTTCTATCCCTGCTTTGACTGAGTGAATCACATCACTGAATCCCATAGTGCTAGATTTTGACTTCAGCCCTAATTTTAACTTGAGTCTGCCATTCCCAGTGATGCCACCTAGGTTGCTCTGAATTTGCCCTCTCACATTTCCTGGGGTCATACTCTGATTTGGCAGAATAGATTTGCCCCATCTGTGATTTATTAATAAACCCTGTTAAACCACAAAGCCAAGGGGCTTGGTCCTCATAGTGGTTCATGTTACCAGGAGTGATAAAGCTTGTTATATGACTTGAGTTTTCTTACAGCTACTTCCTATTAAGAATCCAGCACATCTTTTACAACTGCCTGTTTCCTGGGTTCCCCAACCAGGGTCCTCCAACGAAACTCATGTCCCCAGACCTCTTTCCTCTTCAAGGTGTATTCTTCTGCACAGGAAGTGAATGGGAAAGCCATATTCCATGACTATTTAGCTGTCCCTGTGCTGAAGCAAACAATCTTCCTTGTTTCCTGTGACTAAGTCAATGACAGAAGCATTGGCTGGGTCCTCATTGGAGGATCCTCACTGTACTCTGGCTGTGTTTGCATGAGTTGCCCTATCTGGCAATCCCCCATCATCTATGAAACAAGCCCTGGAAACATTGGCCCAGCCCAACATTCACAGATGACTCCTGATATCTTTCATCTCTCGGGCCCAGAGGACAAACTCTTTTCCTTTGTGTTCTATTTTGACATTATTCTGCTTCTTTGTTCCCATTTTAGGGCAGTGCAAGGAGAGCTGTGCATTAGCTTTTGTGGGCTTTAATGAAGCAGGATTTGACAGCATTTCATATCAGGTATCATCTTTTGTGTGCAAGGGGAGAAAGCATGAGAAATGTTCCTTTAACTGGTGCCAGAAGAGAAGGCAGAGCAAGACAAGAAAAAAAAAAATCTGATAACTACTTTTTTTTTTCCATTAAAGTCCTGGCCCCTTTCTAAAACATGCTATTTGTCTATATTTCAAATCAGTTGGGAATCATATCTTTCCACAACAGCATTTCCTTACTTCCTGGAAACATATATCACAGGATGTATAATAAATGTTTATACTAGTCATAAAGAGAAAAGTAACATTTCATAAAATTTACCATAGACCCCAAGGTGAATTTAATATAGGAGCCTGAGTGACAAATCCCAAAGCAAGTGAATTTTGGCTTAAAGCCCATCCCGAACTGACTTCATTATGCTTACTTGATGTTGGGACTGGGAGGGAGGGGGATGCAACAAGAAAACTTCCTGAGGTCCCTGCATGAATGAATTGCAATGTGGCTCTCGAATTAACCCTGCATTTTCTTATGTGTTTCTTACATGCTGCACATGAAGGATTATTACTGAGCAGTTGGTGGCTGGCTCCTCCCTATATCTTTGAAGGACAGAACAAGAAGAAACAGCTGAAATAGCTGCAAGAGGAGGTAAACTAACTGGAACAATTTAAATCACACAGAAAAGACAGATTCTTCCAGAGACAACTGGAAACCAAAAATAAAATCTTAAGGCCCCCCAACCATCTGAATAGACCCCTCTTCTCAGCCAAGGGTATTCCAGAGTTAACCCAAAGACTAGTTCAAGCCATGATGCAAAAGGGGATTGGGGTCAGACATGCCTCATTACCTCATTATGCCCTCCTCCCTTTTGGAATTCAGGAAAATCCCACCAGCATTTAACATCAACACAGACCTTAGGTCTGATAAGAAACATTTACAATCTGTTCTCTCTGAAACCTGCTACCTAGAGGCTTCATCTGCATGATAAAACCTTGGTCTCTACAACCTCTTTATATTAGTTTGTTCTTGCATTGCTATAAAGAAATACGTGAGATTGGGTAATTTATAAAGGAAAGATGTTTAGGTGGCTTAGGGTTCTGTAGGCTCTGCAGGAAGCATGGTACCTGTGTCTGCTCAGCTTCCGAGGAGGCCTCATGACACTTACAATCGTGGCAGAAGGCGAAGTGGAAGCAGGCATGTCTTAACATGACTGGAGCAGGAAGAAAAGAAGGTTGGGGGGATATGCTACACACTTTTAAGTGACCAGATCTTGTGAGAACTCTAGTATGAGAACAGCACCAAAGGGACTCCTACCAGGCCCCACCTCTAATATTGGGGATTACAATTTGATGTGAGATTTGGATGGGACACAGATCCAAACCATATCACTTTTATAGTAACCCAGACATTCCTTTCTACTGATAAGAACTCTTTCAAACAATTGCCAATCAGAACACTTTTGAATCTACCTAAGACCTGGAAGCCCCCTCCACCCCCTGCTTCAAGTTGTCCTGCCCTTCTGTACCAAACCGATGTATATCTTACAAGGTTGGTGCAAAACTAAAGTATTTGCCGTTACTTTTAATGGTGAAAACCACCATTACTTTTGCACCAACCTAGTACATGTATTTATTGATGTCTCATGTCTTCCTAAAATGTAAAAACCAAGCTGCACCCTGATCACCTTGGGCACAAGTTCTCAGGGTCTCCTGAGAGTTGTGTCACTGGCCATTGGTCACTTATATTTGGCTTAGAATAAATCTCTTCAAATATTTTACAGAGTTTGACTATTTGTATCAACATAACAATGCTATCATGAGACAGTCTTGAGGCTGAGGGAGGGGGTAGCCCCTGAAATCAGGACTGCCATAGACCACAGCTTGCCTTCATGAGAGGCCATTAAAAATAGAGCATGGAATACTATGCAGTCGTAAAAAAGGATATGCCCTTTGCAGGGACATGGATGAAAACTGGAAACCATTATTCTTAGCAAAATATCACAAGGACAGAAAACCAAACGCTGCATGTTCTCACTCATAAGTGGGAGCTGAACAATGATAACACATGGACACAGGGAGGGGAACATCACACACCGGGGCCTATTGGGGATAGGGGCCTGGGGAGGGATAGCATTAGGAGAAATACCTAATGTAAATGACGAGTTGATGGGTGCAGCAAACCAACATAGTACATGTATACCTACGTAACAAATCTGCACGTTGTGCACATGTACCCTAGAACTTAAATTATAATAATTAAAAAAAAATAGAACAGAGTTTGATCTGCTCAGGACTATTGAGGCCCAATTCAACCCAGAGTCAGGGGCATGGATAATTCAGCTGCATGTGGAGGCTCCCAGAGGCCCTGTTTATTTGCAAATCAGGATACCTTGAATTGGATTCAATGCCTTTCTAGAAAACTGTAGGAGGAGCCACACTAAGGGAACTAGAATCAGGGAGCCATTCTGAACTTTTTTGCAGATGATGTTTTATAACAGCCAGGCAAAAAGAATTCCATGGATAAGATCTGATATGAGTAACTTCCGTGTGGCCTGAAACTTCAAATAAATATCTCCTGAAACAAAATGTTTCTGGCCTGAGGCAATGGAGGGAGAACACTAAGCACAGTTCTATAATGGGACAGACTGTCTGTGCCACTGTGATCTGGTCATATGAGTAAAATCCTTGAAATTACAGAGAACATGATCAAGAGTTGACGCATCCTCAGATTCATTCCTTCTCATTTTACCTTCCTGGTCCACACGCTATTCATTTCTAGTCTCAGGGAAACAAGAGCAACTGGAAATATTATGTATGTGGAGCAAAGGCAATCATAGTTCATCCAAGGAGAATGTTTTATAGCAAGACCAACACTAAAAGCATTTTCCCTTACATCTTGGAAGACAGCAGCAGTAGGCTGACACTAACTCAATATTTAAGGAGGTGCTCACTCTCAAGGGTCAACTCTGCACTTGCACAAACATGAAAGTATGTACCTCCTTAAATACTGCCCCCAGATACCTTGCTTGCTTTGCTCTACCCTTGAAGGGAAGGATCACCAGCCCGGGCCCTAGGAGACTGGAAACAGCTGTAATTCCACTCAAAAGGGGCTCAAAATGACCTCAAGGAACCAACCTGGGTCTTTCTGGACCTGCTCACAGCTACAGCCCTGGCAAGTTGTAAAAGGATAATTTTTTATTCACAGCACCACTTGTCTAGGAGGTATCATAACCGAATGCTGTGTGGTCAAAAAACCCAAGATGCCAGTCCTCACTCAGCCTAACTGAAGACACTTTCCTAAGCTAAAACTGGACTTGCTTTTAACCAGCTGTGTGTAAAGCTTTATACTCTCTCGTCCTATCCCCAATGCTAGTTTTTTATTCTTAATTAGCATAAACATCAAGTGCTTCTCCATTTAGAAAAAATAAAAACTCCTGACCCGTCCCCTCAGAGAACCACTCACAGGTCTATGCTCCCATGCCTAGAAAGCTAATAGACTCAGCTTTATATATATATATCAGCTTGGATGGTCTTGTTTTATTCTTTGATAATGCCAAGTTCCACGAATGTGTTCCCAGGAAATGGGAGAGAAAGGAAAGCACTGACCACTGTCCACATTAGTCCAGTGAAGCAAAAAGCCATTCTTGCTGTCTCAGATCGGGCTTCTGCATGCTTTTAAGTAAGGAGCCAACAAGGCCTAGCCTTGGCAATCCAATAACCACCCAATTAAGTAGCAGCATCACTGAGGTTGCTTCGTGATCCCTCAGCCAGTTCTTCAGCCTGCCTTTCTCCTCTCCATGCCTCTGAAAACCAGTGAGCCCTACAAGGCTGCCTCAGACCAGTGCTGCACAATCAAGATGCTCAGGGCTGCCCTGGACTTCCTGGCTGCAGGTATGAGAACAGAGTGAAGAGGAACAAAGAATAGTCCTATCATATCTGCTACAGACAGAGAGTGATGCAACCCAACCAGTGGGTCTAAAACCAGAAATCTAGGGGCGGGGGTGCGGTCCAAGGGGTCTAGGAACTGGTATTGTCAATAACCTCCAGAGTGTTTGTTCCTGACACCTAAGTTTGAGAATCAATGAGCTGAAGTAACTCCCTATCTCCAGGATTTCTCAACTAGACCAAATCATGAAAGGTATGCCTAATGCTTATTAAAAAGGAGCCAGCAAAGCTCCTCCACTGGATAATCTGAACTTGTGGGGCAGAAATAGAAATGTCCCCTGGCAGGTAGATATGGTGATTGAAATACCAGAAAATGTTCTTTATGTCCCACTGGTGCTAGGAGTGTGAGCTGAAGAGGTTGTACAGTGCAACAGCTGAGCACACAAGGTCTGGAATCAGACTCTGGATCACATCTCTACCTCCTATTAGCTGTGCTACTTTGGGTAAGTTACTTAGCCTCTCTGTGCCTCCTTTACCTAATCTGTAAAGTAGGGATAAGAATAGCACCTATCTCATAGTGTTGTTGTGAAAATTCAATGCAGTAATACATGCCCAGTGTTTAGAACGATGTCCGGCACTTAGTAAAATCTGTTCAAGTGCTGGCTTTTACCCTTGGGGAGGCTGCTAAGACCCCTATGCAGGCTGATGCTGGATCATTATGGCAGGTGAAAGCCATCAACCACACCAGACAAGAGGCCAGGTAGTAGGAAGCAGCCCAGTTTGAGACAGAGACCGGGCCCAGGCCTCTAGGCAAACATCATCCACACTATGCTCACAACTCAGCCAGCCTCCCAGGAACAAGGAGGAAAATGGGCTTTCTCAGCGGGAGTCAAACAGATAGACATTATTTCCTAGCAGTGGGAAGTGAACCACCAGGGAGGAGAGCTGGGCATTGTCCTACCCTCACCCTCAGGCATGAACCTTCTTTAATAAGTAGTTACCCTTCCCCAGACCTGACATCTCAATCCGTCCAAACCCCCTCCTTGCTCGCTGAGCTGCTGTCTCCACCGCCACCATCAGGCTGGGAGAACTGCCAGGAAGAATCCACACAGCAGTGAGCTCCAATAATGCTAAACAATGGATTAATTACACTCCTCGCCTGTTTAGCTGGAGCTCCCAGGGTTGCCTGCACGTGTGGTCGCAGAAGACAACAACAGGTGCGAGACGCTGGTGAACACATCAACTGCCCACAGCGCAGCCCTCTGCTACCCGTCCCTCCACCTCCTGAGCCCCATTCAAGTCATTAAGCCTCCCCCTCCCCGCCAGAGATATGAAAGGCTTTTGTCTTCTCTCTTCCTTCCCTCCTTTTTAAGGAGTTTCATGCTGGGAGTACTCCTCGTTTGGAGCCATAGATGGAGAGCTGAGGGGTGAGGCAAGACTTCTTTCCAGGAGGGCATCTGCCATGGGGTGACGGCTGGGCTGGCACTGCTCTGAGCCCACCTGGCCAGGCAGGGAAGAGGCGACAGCTGCTTTATGCTCCTATGAGTGCCAGCTTTCCCGAAAGGAGGTCAGCCTCAGAGACCAAACTGCTAATTAGGTCGCATTCTGCTTCCTGCTGCCACTTTAATTTCCACCCCAGAAAACCTTCAGCTGTGAGTCCAAGACCATCAGCTCCTTTCACCCAAATGCAAATGTCTCCAAGGCCTCTCTGGCTGGTAGGTCTTTCACTGGCACTGGCGAGCAGTGGCAGCGACAGAATTCTGCTAAGGACAGGGGCTTCCGACAGAGAGGGGTACTTAAGACAAAATTGCCTTAGAAAATTTGGAGTCTGCCTGAGTTTGAAGTTGCTTTTAAGAAGATAGGCAGCCGGGCGTGGTGGCTCACACCTGTAATCCCAGCACTTTGGGGGGCCCAGGCGAGTGGATCACCTGAAGTCAGGAGTTTAAGACCAGTCTGGCCAACATGATGAAACCTCTTCTCTACTAAAAATACAGAAATTAGCCAGGCATGGTGGTGGGCACCTGTAATCCTAGCTACTTGGGAGGCTGAGGCACGAGAATTGCCTGAACCCGGGAGGTGGAGGTTGCAGTGAGCCAAGATAACGCCATTGCACTCCAGCCTGGGCGACAGAGCGAGACTTTGTCTCAAAAAAAAAAAAAGAAAAGAAAAAAGAAAACAGGCAACCCCATAAAGATTTCTAGAAGCTGGGTGTTATAAATGAGCCCTGAACCAGGCGTTAGGAACTTTGGGCCTATTTTTGGCTAAGGAGCTGCTGGGAGACCTTGGGCAAGTCACTTCTGCTCCCTGAATCTGTTTCCTCATTTGTAAAATGAGTGGATTGAACTTACCCATTCCAGCTTCTGTGATTCTGATAATGATTTATATCTTATTTCATATTAACAAAGTTTGTTTTTATCTGTGTGTCCCTTGCTGCAAATATAGATGTGGTGTGTTATATCCTTTCCCCCTAAAGACTGAAGTCCCTAGATGAGGTTGGCATCACCAGTCCTCGTTTGCCAAGTGGGAGAGCTGAAATACAGAACTTCTACTCAAGATGTCTTAGAGGTAAGGTGCAGTTCCAGGTCCTGGACAACTCAACTCGACTCCTGTGCTGCTAGCAGAATTCCACAGCAGGAAGCCCCAGGGCAGGTCTCCACAGTCTGAATCCAGATTCTCCTTCCTTGACACTCTGCACATCCTCTTCCTCTCTTCCCTGATCTTGGTCTTGTTCATTTCGATCTCAAATCCACTTCCATGATTCTTATCCAAAAGGGCTCTGGATCAGTCATTTACTTCTTGGTATCCATTGAAAACCATCTGTTGCTTTTCTCAGGTATATTTGCATTTTCAGCCTCCTGTGGCAGATGCTGTGATGTCCAGGTGCTCTTTCCCAGGCACTTCCTCCCTCAGCCACCGTGACTGTTTGCTGGTAAGTGGGAACTGCTCTCAGCTGATAAGAACTTTTTTTGTCCAAGGTCACCCCCTCTTTCCAGGGTGGGGGCAATACAAAGGCCCAGCCCCTTTACTTCAATTTGGGCCAATTCTGCAAGGCCACCCCAGCTCTGGAGGCCCTTGAGGGATGAACTGAGGCCTCTGTGGCAAGCACATTGGCACTGCAGTTCAACTTCTCCCTCTTGCCCCCCTGCCCTCTCCCTCCCTAATAGGTGTTGCTCCCCAGGGCATTCCCAATAAACTTCCTGCACATCAATTACTGACTCAAATTGGGTTTTCCAGGAAACGCAACCTAAGACACCTCATTTCCTTCCAGGGTGAAAGAGAGGGAAGAAAGACTGCATCCTTGGGTAAAGGGATGTGGCTCAGTGGGTGGGGGCATGTTTTGGAGCAGTTTCCTCCCTGAATTCACATCGCTTATACAGTTACCGTCTAGCAGAGCAAAAAGACAATTCTTTGGGTCTCGTTTTACATCTGCCCCAATACTGTGGAAAGGGTGGGTGGCCCAGGCTTTCAGTTCCCTTCCTGACAGGACACACAGGTTTGTGAAATTCACAGAGGCAGCATCACCCAGATACACTCCCTGAAGCACAAGCTCTTAAAGCTCTGGACCTGGTCCAGGGGCGTCAATCCTGTTCACCTCTCATGTCACTTCCTCTTTGCTGGGTGTTGCAAGGAGGCCCTTGCATCACACTTTGACCTCATAATATTGCCTCATGACCTGTTATTACATATGTAGTGGCACCAGCATCACTTCAAAGGAGCCTGTAGCATCTTTCCTATACACAATACTGAGATAATGCTGGCCAGGGCTCCTGGAATCAGAAAGGGGCTGTGGCAGTAATTCATCACTACCACTCCTGGCTTATATCCAATAGCAAAACAGTATATACCTGGGATATTTGTTTAGCAAACTCTTGTGTTCTCCTAGTCTTTGCCAGGCTCCATGCCACCAGCTGAGGCCCAAAAGATAAGTAAAATCTGTTCCTGCCTTCGAAGAGCTCCCAAAGTGACAGAAACATAAAGAAATAATTATAAACCAGTGTGACAAATGCCATAATAGGAGTGTGTAACCTGCTGGCTGGGAGAATACAAGGAGGTTCTAGTCTCCCTAGATAAAGATTTGGAAACAGGTGCCATTTTCGTACTTCACCCAAGATGACTGAGCCAAATAGGAACATTTTTCATCAATGTATGTTCATTTACAATGTGCTAGGTGATGGGCACTGATTTATAGTCCACTAGCTTGCAAGGGTCATCTACCCAGATGAAAGGAGCTTGCAGGTATGCCTGGAATTCTTGCTGGGTCTTCTGCCCTCC
Organism: Rhinopithecus bieti; assembly: GCF_001698545.2. NCBI lineage: Eukaryota > Metazoa > Chordata > Mammalia > Primates > Cercopithecidae > Rhinopithecus > Rhinopithecus bieti. The sequence goes on from NW_016812419.1 coordinate 487,284, forward strand.
CTATATTGATGCCAGAGAGGGCACAAAGAGGAAGCCCATTGAGAGAAAGAACTGCTGCTGGCCCTGCACTGAGGGTCTGCCTATGAACCCACCTCACTCTAAGCCTCACACCAGTCCCTCACCTAGTCTAAAGGTGTGCTGGGAAATAAGTTCTCTGGCTTCTTCATTCTGTGTCCCTATGTGCCAGACTCTCTGATAAGTGTAGACTATTATGGTGAATAAGATGAACCAAACAACCGATATGGCTGGAGTGGAATCCAGGCAAATAAGGAGGCAATAACAGTACAGTGAGACCCCAAAGCAGGATACCTACTCCAGTCTTGGGCTGGGAGTGGGGAGATCAGGGAAGACATCCCAGAGGAGGTGCCATCTAAGCTGAAACTTGAAGGATGAGGAGTAAGCCAGCAAAGGGAAATGGTGGTGAGACAGAGAAGATCAAAGTGCTATAGAGAGAGGAAGTAGTCCAATGAATGATTTCAGACTTGGAGGAAAAAATCACCTTGGCATGGCTGGGGCTAAGAGTATGCAAAGGGAATGGAGATGCTGTGGGTCTGTACTGGGGTGGATGCAGATGGAGAGAGGTGCATGGCTCTGGGAACCATTTTGTAAATGGACTTAGACTCGGTGAGTGACTGGATATGGGAAGTGGAGGAGGAGCAAGAGGAGGTGAGGACAATGTGCATGGCTCAGGCTTGAGGGACTAGAGGGATGGTGGAGCAGTTCACTGTTATCATATCAGAGACAAAGTCTGGGAGCAGATTTCCAGGTGCTGCAGGGGATGAGCACGTTTTAACATATCGTATTTGAGAGGGACATGGGACTCCCAGGTAGATGTTGAGTCTGAAACTCAGAAGTCAGGCCTGGGCTTGAGGTGGAGGTTGGGACACATTAGAACATAGGCAGATCGTAGTTGAAATCCCAGTAATGGATGAGGCCATTCAAGGATGCATAAAGAGGGCACAGGACAGAATCCTGAGGAGCACCCTTTAAAAAACAGTCATAGAAGAAGGAGCCTACTAGCAGCTGTCGAGTGAGCAAGGAAGTGGATTGGAGGTCACAGACAACAAGGGGAAAATAAATTTCACGATGGAGGGTGGCCATCAGTGCCAAATGCTTCTGAGGAGTTGAGTGGGCTGAGAAATGGAAAATGCTCAGGATGACAGCAGTGACAATGGCATGCAGCAGACCACAGTGTAGAGGAGGGAGAGAGCCCTCAAGAGAAGCAGGAGCATTTCAAGGTCACCAAGTTGGTTACAGAGATCCTAGCCAGAGCACAAAGGGCAACTGAACCTGAAGCAATTAGCAATTGAAGCTTTGCATGAAAGGGCAGTTTTCTGATGAGAGACAGCACAGACCTCATGCTTCGCCAGGTGTTCCTTGGCACCAAGGGACCCACATTAGTGGCAAGAGATAGACAATTTCCTAGGCAGACAGGGGTGGGTCACCAGTGAAACCCAACCTTCAAACCGAAGACAATTTAAAGCCTGAAAACTGAGCTGCCAGTTCCAGATAGAGTCCACGACTGAAGTGAGAACTTCTATTCCTGTTTGCCCACTCTTTCCCAATTGGTTCTTTTTGAATAATGCTTTCTAACCAATCGAATGTTGCCTTTTCCAAAGCTACCTACAATCCATGCCTCCTCATTCCAAATCTATAAAAACCCCGGACTCAGCCACACAGATGGCTACCTGCTTTCAGGCCCCCTCTCACACAGAGGGCTGCCCACTTCAGGTCCCCTCTCATTGTCAAGAGCTTTTCTGTGGCTCAGTAAAATTATTCTCTGCCTTGCTCACTCTCCAGTGTCCATGTACCTCATTCTTCTTCATCATGGGACAAGAACCCAGAACCCACCAAACAGCGGGAGCCAGAAAGGGCTGTAACACACTCCTGGCTGGCTCACTGAGCTGCAGGCAGCATGAATGAAAAGTGCTGTGACACATTCCCATTCACTGGAATACAGAAGTGAAGAGCCACAACCCTTCTGGGGGCCCAGACCTTGGGACTCCCAGAGCCTAGAGCTATGACACACCCCTGTTCACTGAGCTGTGAGCGGTGGGAGAGAGAGAGAACTGTGACATTCCCTGGTGGCTCAGACCTCAGGACTCCCTGAGTAGAAGCTGTGACACCCCTTTGAGGCTCTGTAGTTGCTGGCATCTTCAATTTTTTTGGATGCCACCGCATCCCCCTCATCCAGATGGCACCAAAGGTGGAAACTGGTCATAGCATGCCTAGACCAGCTACAGGCTGAGTGCAGAGCCATGTTGGGCATGGGGTCCAGGCTAGTAGCATGATCTGCTGGGCAGAGTGGGAAGATTGAGTCCAGTGGGTCCAAGTGAAGTTCAGACAGAGGTGCTGCCAACCATGGAGATTTCTGGCTGGTGAAGCGGCACCGAAAGAGTCCTGTGCCAATGTGAGCAAGTGTTCTATGTTTACTCAAATAAATTAGAACTAATGGGGTCAGCCAATTGGAAGTCCTGCAGCTGGCCGCTGAGGAAAGATAAGGATCAGAGGGTCAGCCTCACTCCCAGGCAGAGCAGGCTGCTCCTGGCAACTGGCAGTTAGAGTGAAGAGAAGCAGGCCACATTGGAAAGATGGCCTGGCCCATTTTATTTTTTATCTTATTGTATTTTTTTGAGACAGGGTCTTGCTCTGTCACCCAGGCTGAAATGCAGTGGCATGATCATGGCTCCCTGCAGCCTTGCTCTCCTGAGCTCAAGTGATCCTCCTGCCTCAGCCTCGCGAGTAGCTGGGACTACAGGTTCATGACACCAAACTCCTGGCCTCAAGCAATCCTCCCATCTCGGCCTCCCAAAGTGGTGAGATTATAGGCATGAGACACTGCAGCCAGCCCAACCTGGTCCATTTTAAAAGTCTGATCTTTAGGGCCTAATTTTAAGGAGGGTGACTTTTTTGTTAGTTTTTTTATTTAGGTTGAGAAGAGGCCATTATAAAAACAAAGCCTCAACACTTCCTAGATTTGAGAGCAGATAACCTTCCAAAAGGACTCTCTTTAGAATAGGTTGTCAGGTCAGGGAGGAATCCCCAACTTAAGTTCATCATTCCTTTAGTGTCCTTTGGCTCCCATAGCTGCCATTCATGACCTTAGTGGCTAGTCTTGGGGGCTTCTCCCTTTAAAACGCTGGCCCTAGCATAGATAAATGATCCTTTCCTTTTAACCATGCAGGCTGCTGTGAAAGTTATGAATTTTCAAAATAAAATCTCTCTAAAATTCTAGGAACAAACAAAGGAAAATGAATACAATCCCCCACTCCCCCACCATACCCCTCACACAAATATTAAGCAAGTCATGTTTATCAAGTAAAGGATTCTGATTCTATTCTAGCTGATTCTTCCCTTGGCTCATGGGACCATTTTTCAGGACTCTAATGCCCTAAACAATATATTTTCTAGATTCCTAGGTTTTCCCCCACTTTCTTTCCTTTCCCTTCCCTTCCCAAGCAGAGATCTCTTGTCACATAGACACAAGAACACAGATTGTGATGACCCATCCCTGGGAAACATTGCAGCATTCTGCAGTTGCCCATCAGCATAGAAACACCTTAGGCTAGTGGTTCTCACACTTGAGCATGCATCAGAATCACCTGGAAGGCTTGTTAAAACAGAGTTCTGGGCCCACTTCCCTTCCAGAGTTTCTGATTCGGCAGGTCTGGGGTGGGGCCTGAGAATGTGCGTTTCTGACAAGTTGCCAGGTGATGCTGACACTGCTGGGCCACACTTTGAGAAACACTGCTATAGGCCCAGGTTGATAACTATTCTGGACATAAAACACCTAACTCTGCTCCTGTGCTCATGGCAGAAAGAGCTAACCAGTCAACTCCCACTTTTCTACTAAGCCTGGTACTCTTAGTACCTTGGAACCCTTATCTTCTCGATACTGTTCCAAATAGTCATTAAATAGGGTTGAATGTCAAGATGCTGCTGCTGATGATGATAATCTCTAATATACCCAATATTTTTTTAAAAGACCCTACCATTTTCTTACTCAGGCCAAAAGCCTTGACATCATCCTCGATTCAGCTCTTTCTCAAACCACTCCCAGTTTATCAGCAAATGCTGTGGGCTCTAACTTTAAAACATATCCCAAATATGACCACTTCTGACCATGCCCACGATTTCTGTCCTGGTTCAAGCCACCAGTATCTCCTGCCTGGATGCCTGGAAGAGCCTTCTAGTTGGTTTCCTCACTCCATTCCTGCCCCTACCTACAATCCGTCTCCCACATAGCAGCCAGCAGAATAATGAAAAAATAAATAAATTGTATCATCTTTCTCTGCCCTCACATTCCAATGTTACCTAACATGTTTAGAATAAAATTTAACCCAAAAGATTCCAGTGGCCTACAAGACTCAAATGATCTGACATCTGCCGACCTCTCTGATCTCATCTCCTTTTGCTCTCCCCACACCACCCCCACATACACTCACGGTGCTTCCCTACTGTCCCCCTCGAATTTGCGGTTCCGTCTGCCTGAAATGCTCTTGCTCCCATCGTTATGCAGCTCACAGCCTCACTTCACTTAGGTTTCTACTCATAGTGACCTTCTCAGGGAGGTCTTCATAGCACGTTTCTCAGCTTACCTCCCATTCATTCCTTAGGCCCTATCCTCCTTTATTTTTCTTCAAGGAACTTATTATTGTCTGACAATATATTATGCATTTATTTGCTTACTTTTCCCCTCCCTCAGTGGAATTCAAGCTCCATGAGGGCAAGCATTTGTTCTTTTCTTTTTAATTCTTTGCACTCTCACATCCCCAGTGCCTGGACAGTGTCTGGTCTAAAATACATGCACAGTACATCTTTAGTGAATGAATGAATTTATTAACATACTTACTGTTATATATTGAGGACTTTCTGAAGATGACTTAATTTCATTCTCATGATGACCTGCGAGTTAGGTATTATTATCATCATTGTCCCCATTTTCAGGGTGAGGAAACTGGGCCTGGCAGGCTTAAGCCCTTGCCCCAGGCCTTAAATGTGGAAAGTACAAGAGCCCAGAGAACTGAAAGCCTCTTTGACCTGCACACCTGGGCCCTTTCCGTGACTTCTCACCCAAAGCAGGGCCAAGTTCTTTCTCTGCAAGCACATTAGCAAGCTCATCTTTTAGCACAGGTTATTTTCTATGTATCATCCAGCAGAGAATAAGGCTCCTGAGAGCAGCCAATGCTTCTAGAGTACAAGTGTAGGGAAGAGGTCCAAAGTAAAAGCTCTGCTCAGGTGAAGAGTCACAGAAAGGGTCAGATGGGGCACAGAACATGACTATGTGCCTTGGAATGGCGTGATGCTTCAATGGGACAGGGAAGGACTCCAAATGGAAGACAGGCAGTGCTAAAGACAGAACAGAGTCTGTCACAGGTTTCAGCCAGAAAAATTCAGGCTATGTAAGGGGTAACACTGGGCCACCTCAGACTGGGTCCAGCCTTGGTGGAGGAGAGTTGAAGGTCATTGTTATTCGGCAAATATGGATTGTGCTTGACATCGTGCTGTTAAAACACATGCCCCAAAGTGCCTTGTGCTACTGTCTGCTTTCAATCACATCAAGGCAGTCTTCTGCAGCCCCTTCCTCTCAGAGCCTCAGAGTATTTCACAGGTCTCTCAAAACTCCACATCATATTCTATTATGATTCCCACTTCCCAGCTGGGTTGAATTTGTTACAGCAGCTAAAATGACTATTGTTCTAGCTGGTCCCACACACGCTTCCAGGGTCTGTCTGATCTCTTTCCCCTTTATAGCCACAGTTGTTGACTCATCCCCACTTTCTACATACCTCCTGGCATTCCTTCCTTAGGCCACTGTGGTCAGTCAGCAATATGATGGCCACCATATTGCCATATCCAGTGGGCACATTTCTGGCTTCTCTTCCTCAGCCATTTTTGGTTATATGAAACACTTCCATCATTCTCTGTGTGTCTGTGACAGCACTCTTCCAGATCTTTCTGTTGCTTCTTGCCTAGCTTTCTCTTTGTCTCCTTTCTTGGTGTCTACTCTAGTCTTTTTCTCATTTCCAAAGGGTTGGGGTTTCCCTGTGCTTCCATTCTATACCCTCTACTCTTCTCTTTCTATGAACACCTCTCAGATGACTCATTTCAACCCATGGCTTCCACTGCAATTATGCTAGGGTTCCCCAAATATTTTTGTTCATGTTTTCATTTTTTAAATTGAGCATAGTGCCCTCTGTGTGTATGGTTGCTTATTTACAAGGTGACATACATGTGTTACTGTACTTATTTACTCATTACATTTTAAAACCTGTATATTATAGAAATGTGAACAATTAGGTAAAAATAAATCTAGATAGAAGTTCCAGTCCTTTTTTTCCCTCTCAATGGATCATCTTGCTCACATCCTTCTTGGAGACTACTGATTGACAAACCAATGACTCCTTATGGCAGACACAGCCAGCAGTTCATGTTTCCCCTTCCACAGTTGCAGCATAGCTAGAAGGGAGCTGCCTACCTTGTCAAGACGAAAGACCACCACTCAAATACGTTGAAAACAAAGCTGGAGATGTATATAAGTGTGTGTGTGTGTGCGCGCGCGCGTGCGCACGCATGAATGTGCAACTGTTTACTAGACATGAGATCTCAAAAAGGTATACCAAATTCAAATGCAGCATGTCCAAAACTAAACACCATTTCTCCCCCAAAACTCTGCCTTTCAGGAAAGTAACAGATGATGCTGGAAAATAATATTATGTCCAAAAGCAAGGAAGTGCTTAAAGGCAACTGTGGATATGCTGGAAGGACAAAAAATTTGCTCAAAGGGAATCTTACTGGCCAAATTTGGGACAATCACAACATCGAAAAGAATGATGGCAGTAATAAATTATAACATTGTATATATAAAAAACAGAATCCGGGAGTCCACAGTAACACTTTTGAAAAAAGTGTGAAGAGAGTGTGGATGTAGGGAGGGAAAGCTCTTCTTTCCAAATGAATGCTGGCTAATAAATGTATAAGAAATGACGGGTTTTAGGAAATCAATATTTTACAACCAACTATAGGATAATTCATTTGGGCAAAATCATTAATGGATGATAATGGGTGAAACATCATTTAGAACAAGATATTTACACAGTCATGTAGTATTACCTCCCAAATTACTGATTAATCACAATGAGGGGAAAGGTGCCTTTGTTGTGGAGAGATCAAACTTGGCATCATTAATAATGGGGTAAACGGCTATTATGTGTCTCTTGATGTGACACAACAGGGAAGATATAACGTCACTTATGCAGAATTCTCACCCAAAATGTAAAACCTGAATCTAACCATGAGGAAACAATCCACCATACTCAGATTGTGGTTCATGCTACAAGGCAACTGGCCTGGACTCTTAGGAAAGATCACGTCATGAAAGAGAGAAAGTGAGAGGGGACTTTTGCAAATCAAAACAGCATAAAGAGACATCACTGTATGCCCCAGAATAGGGTGACATTTCAGTAGGACAGGAAAGGGCCTCAAATGAAAGATAGGGCATGCTAAAGACAGAACAGAGTCATGCAATTCATGATCCTTGGATTTTAGACTTTTTAAAAAGCCATTAAGCATATATTTGAGGACAGCTGGGAAATTTATGTGTGGACTGTATATTCAATGATATTACTGAATCAATGTTTAATGTCTTGGATATTGGTGTTTTCTAAGACAATGTTCTTGCTCTTAGGAGATACACACTGATGTATCTAGAGATTGAGGTGTCATGATGTCTGCAACTTACAAATGGTCCAAAATGGCCCAGTTAAAAAATATAAATGTGTGTGAATGTGCACACATTGGAAAAGACAGAAAGAGAGGAAGAAATTGAGAGAAAGAGAGAAATAAAGCAGATGCACCAAAATAGTAACAATTGGTGCATCTAGGTAAAGCATACAGTTATTCATTGTGCTATTTTCCAATTTTTCTTAAGCTTTGAAATTTTTCATACTGAAATATGGGAAAACAAGCAAACAGACTTTGCTCCTGCTCCTGCCAACACAAACATCATCCAAGGACCACATTAGAAAAAAGCTTTGTTTATTATCACTGTGAGTTTGAACTTTTCCTGAAAGCAAAAGGAGAGATCAGAAATTATTTTAACCAGAAAAGGACATGATCTAATTAGATGTAGGAGGTGGGAGTAAAGAGCACAGTGTGACTTCAGCTTCCGGCTTTTTCTTTGTTCTCATCTCCCATCTAGATGGGTATATTCTAGTCTACCTTCTAAATGCCCCTCTCCTTTATCTTAACCTTGGCATTCTGATTCCTGTGTCAAAGTAACTTGGTTCAGGCCCCCCCATCCTTGCCCTCTGGATGACTGGTCTCCCTTCCTTGACCAAGGGTTCTCCCAAATCACTCTGTAGTTGGGGATACAATGATTTTTCTAAGACATAAGCATGACCAAAGCATTCCCTGTTTAAAACTTTTCAGTGACTCCTCTGGGAGAATGTTTAGCCTCCTTGGCTCATCATTAGTATATATCTTGGTCTGGCACCTTCCTGCCAACCTCTTTAAACTGCCCCTCCTGCTGCATTTTCATGCCTGCCCTATATCCCAGCTAATCTGTTAGCAGTGCCTCAGATTTATCCAGCTTCTGCATATCTTCAAACCTTCACACAATGGTTTTCTGCCTAAAGAGAATGCATCTTTCCTCCTTCCTCTGTTTGGACCACCTCTACCCATTCATTAAAACTTAAGCATCCTCTCCTCTGGAAGCCTTCCCTGACTCTACCGAGTCTAAGCTGCTTGCACCTCCTCTGCTTCTCTGGCACCTACCTAATAACTCTATTGTGGCCCTGCATACTTGTATCTTTTCCCCATTAGACTCTGAGGCCCTTGAAGGCAAGGGCTATGCTTTTTCCAGAATGATATCGTGCCTGGCAGATGGTGGTGCTGAATAAATGGTGATTTAATGAATGAATGCAACATGAATAGGAATATCAGTTACAGTTCTTTAATCAGAAGCACCAAAAATCAACTCTGGCATGAAGAGCAATTTACTAGAAGGATGCTCCATATTGCACACTACAGGAGCTGAGCAACAGACCCTGAGAGGGAGAAATATGCACGGACTGGACTTGACCAGAAGAACATCATCAAGTGTTCTGCTGAGGAAGAGTGACAAAGTCACTGCCATTGGATGAATTCAACTAAAAGGGTTGTTACACATTGGAATTATGGCTGCTGTATAGTTTCCCTCAAAAACACCCTGAAAAGTAGAGCACATGCATAGGAGCAGTGGAAAGATGGCTGGGGTTCCGGAAGCTGGAATGGGGTCTCTGCTCCCCATTCTCAAAGTTGGTCAAACACAAATGTTGAGCTCAGTGACTCTCAGGAGCCCATGAGATCACCATTGGTGAGACCTTCTCCTGTGGTTGCAGGAAAATATTTTTAGTGTTGAGGTTTCAAAGTATCATTTGTTTCTTTGGGGCCTCCTCTCTTCCTGGCATAAGAGGCCTTCCATGGAGAGCTCCAAATATCATGAGTTTATTGGCAAAGTCTGTCCTCACATTTCCAGAGATCCATCCCATCCTCCCTTCTCACTGGGAAGGGCTGCCTGGGATGTTTCTTTCCTTCTGAGGTGAGGAGGAACCTCAGTTGTGGTGAACGAGCCACCCAAATGTCTTACTTTCATCTCCATTTTACCCACCGGAAACTGAGGTTGGCTTATATCATAAAATGCCCAATTTCTCTTCCCCTGGCATTTCCCTCCCTCACAGCCTCCACAGGGCCCCTGCCATCTTCCAGCTGCTGAAGGGTTGGTGAGGAAAGGTGATACAGATAATGTGTCTGGAGGAGGGACACCTTATCAGAGTCATGGACAGATCAAAGTCACACCTGAGAAGCCTCAGGTGGTTCAGACAAGACAAATGTTCCTGTTCTTTACCCCTTGACCTTCAGCAGACTGTGGCCTTTTATACTTTCTTACAGTCACTTCTTTGTGAACTTTCTCTGACCAAAGGCTTGAGACCAAGCTCTGGGGCCAAAGGCACTGGAGTCACCCCAGCCACTGGGAACAAGCCACCTCTTGTATAACAAACACCCATGAAGTGCTGGAATTAGTTCTAACTCCATCGGAAACAAGGGTGACCTATTTTTTCTTACCCAGAGGAGTGCAACTTTTAATGGGGGAGGAAGAACTGCTAGCTACGCTCACTACACTCACTCCCACAAGAGAACACTAACATGGCTGCCTTAAAGAAATCCCTTGGGTAAGGGTCTCTCTGTGATATTTCTCCAAAAAGCAACATGAAGAGTTCAGAGTCTGCTCACCCTGAAACCTGCTTGCCCTGAGGCTCCCGGACTCCTCGCCTCTATCTGCAGCAACCCAGCCTCAGGTGAGACCTTCATAACCAGAGACTCCTGTGGTGTCTCCCACACTGAAACTCAGCCTGTATGCATGTGGAATGTGCTTTCGCCTCCTGGAGCTCCAGAGGCCATGCATCTGAAGTCCATAAATATTGTAAGATTCCACCTCCATGTACTCTTGCAGCTGGAGGCTTGTCCCAGAGCTGGCCCAGATGGTTTTGGCATAAGGCTGCTTGCTCACTGTTCAAAAATATGACCTAAAACTGACAGCCAACAAAGGCATTCAGATCTCACTGCTGCTCAGGACTGTCTCATCCGGCTTCTCCCCTGCTCCCTCCTTTGCTGCCTTGCTGGCCTTTGACCCTGCTGACCCCTCAGCTACTGCCCTATTTATTGCTCCTTCGTCTGAGTTCACCACCGGAGTACTCGAACATGCCTGCATTTCCTCCCAACCTACACTGCCTCTGATTCCCTAGTATCTGGCTTCATCTTTCTGTTTGTCAAGGGAAGCCTCACAAATACTAAATCCCATAGATTTCTTCACGAAGAGACTCATGCTACTGGGCATCCCTACTTGAAAGGTTCTTCTACTGGATGTCTCTGGTGATACAATGATTACCACCGTTGTTGTCATCATGGCAATCATCAATAAATGACAATGCATTATATTGGACTAGCACTTCACTGCCTTTAAAGCACTTACATGTGTATTATCTCATTTGCTCCTCATGACAGTCTTATAATGCATGAAAATCAGAATTATTTCCATTTTGCAGATGGCACTGTGTGTCCAACAGAGTAAGTGACTTGCTCAAGTCCACATGAGTGCTGGAGCTGAGCCTAAAATAAAAAAAGAACACAAGCTTTGGTCACAGAAACATTTTTTAAATCTCTCTGACTCTATCTTCCCATTTATCAAAACAAGCCTAGGTGTGCACGCAGGGGCACACTTCAGAAGATGCCTGAGAGAATGAGAGATCCAACTGAGAAGGCGTGGGCCCCACTAAACACCCTGGGAAACCCTTGGCTGCCTTCTCCTTGATTGTTACCCTTCACACTCCACAACTGGACTCAATGCACACTTATTGTATAACTAGCCCATCAGTGCTCTATCCTAGTTTGGAAATGTTTTACTAATGCAGAAAAGAAACCCTAAACTCCAAGCCCTTCCTCAGATAATGCTGTGCTTATCAAAACCCTGAATTGCTCCTAGCAGAGAAGCAAAAATTCTTCGTACCCTTAAAGCAACACTCACATCCCAAGTGCTTACAGGATGTAAAATTTAGTATCATGTATTGGATACCAAGTAAGCCTTCTTTTCTTTCCTTCTTCACAAGTTTAACCTGATTCCAAGCTACTAAAATTAATTTGGTAAAATGCTTCCCCTGACAGATCTTAGCAGCTTCACCTTTGGTGGACGGGCAGACCTTCCATTAGGTGCAGCACAGTGGAAGAACCAGTGGGTTGCAAAAGGGAGGCAGATTCTGTGGCTAAGTCCTGCATTTGCGAAGCCTGTTTTACAGAGACAGGAAGCCTTGCACATGTTCGGGAACAGGTTGAGACAGGAACATATGGATCAGGAAGGAGCCAAATGTCTGCACTGTGACCCTCAATGGGTATGGCCAGAAGGAGACTCTGCCACCTTGCTTGAGAACTGCATTTCATTCAGCCAGCTACACAGAGCTGAAAACCCTTTGCTCTGATGTATGAAAATCAGCTTTGGAATAGGAAAGTACTTGGAGTCACTGGGGAATGAATATGATCTCCAAAACACATTTACTGCTCACATTCAAATGAAGATTAAATGATTCCTTTAATACTCATCAACTCTATTAAACTTCATAGAAGCAAAACCTTTTGAAATAAATTAGCCAGATACTTTCTGGAAACAGCAGGCTATTGAGGCTGCATTATCTTCTGCCATTACCCGTCCTCCTGTTAAACCAGGGAAGGGACCTGTTGAGGAGGAGGAGGGGAGGCAGGAAGCCAACTAACATGTACAAGGAATGTCCCACATGCCTGGCAAGGTGTGAAGCACTGCGAATGCATCATGTTATTTAACTTCCCCTGTAACCCTGGAAGGTAGCTATTCTTATTAACACTAATGTATAAGGAAGAGCATGGAGGGTCAGATATCTAGAAAATGATAGATTGGGGACTTGAACCTGATTCCAAACACTCTTTGCTCCTCTTCTATTTGACTCTAAGCCTAAAATAAGTATGGGCATTATGGTGACATATGTATGCAGTTAGAGCTCAATCATCAATAGTTTGGGTTGCGAAGTCTGACCACTTGATTCAAATCCTCTTTCTGCTGCTTCCTAGTTGTGAAAACTCAGGGAAGTTATTTAATTTCACTGAGCATTGGTTTCCTCATCTGTAAAATTGAGATTATAGTAGTAAAATACAGAGAACAGTGCCTGGCATGCCATAAGCAGTCAAAATCAGTGAAACTAGAAATAGAAAACTGTCTTAGGTTTTGTACCCCAGAAGCAAATGGTGAGAGACATTTGGGTGCATGGAGTTCATTAGGGAAGCATCCAAGGAAAATATCCCAGGAAGTCTGGGTAGAGGAATGAAGCAGTGTGACAGGAAATAAAAAGAAACCGATAAAGGATCCATTAATGATCAGGCTACCATCATGAATGACGAAGACCCAATCCCACTGGACACCTCTGGGAGAGAGGCTAAAACTTATGCCTCAGAATGATCCTATCTGAGGAATGAGGGAGCTGGAGTATTCATCCGTCAGCTCCACCCATTATTAGCTGAGTGCTGCTCCAGAAGTCATCAACCCCTTGACAGTAGTTCTAGCTCACACATGCTCTAGCAAAGAGAATCTTTCAGGTGGAGAGTTTGGTGTGCTCACAAAATGACATCGCTGGCAGAGACTGCAATGATGAGTGTTGAGGGAATATGGGCAGGGTAGCAACAACATCTGTTACAACAGCTTTGAAGGCTCTGTTAATACTTGTCTTGGTCACTGTAAGCTGGCCCCTTAACAGGGCCCTTAAGGACCCAGGACCCCAGGACCAGAGAGTACACATGTCCATGTGACTTCCCGAAAGCAGCATCCACATTCAACTATGGCCCCATCTGAGAACACACTATTTTTCACTATATTGATCATTTCTAAGACCCAGACCATGGCACGCTTTTATGTGTGTGTGTGGTGGAGGGGAGTGTCCCTAGAACCGTAGTCATAATGATAGAGGCCACTCCATCTTAGGTGTGACCCAGCATGCTCAGTCATGAGCACTTCCTCTCCTGGTCTCAAACACAAAATACTCTTGCCCGGGGCCCTATGCTTTAGAGGATCCCTCTCTGGCCTTCCTCTGGCTACACTCATCTTTATCAGGTGAGGAATTCATAGTGGCAAGGGAATATACCTAGGGCCTATGCAGGCCTCTTCGCCAGGTCCTTCTGAGGATGGATCACATAGCTGAGGTGCACCCCTATCCCTAAGAGGTGGTTAAGGAATGGCTGTTTCCAAAGTAGGGCAACGGATCTTGGACAAGGAGGCTCAAGTGTCCTCATGCATACATGTGAAGCCTCTTGCAATGGGAGCTGGAGCCAGGAATGGGAAGAGAAGGAGAGTGGGCCAAGGGCCAGGGGCCCACCCTCTCATGCCACCAGGAAGGAATCCACTGTAGAGTCCAAGGAATCCACCTTTGAGGAGTCCAAGGATTCTAAAATCAAAGCTGAACAGCCAGATCATTTTGAAGGTATATTGTCAAGGTAGGTGGATGGAGATATTTTACTTAATTTATTAACTTAATTATACATCATAAATAGCTAGATATAAGGTATGCAGGTTTCCACTTACACTTGCACTCTGGTTTTGCAAATGTTAGTGGCATGTACTCCTGGGACTCACCAAAGAGCCCCTGAATCCAATCCATCTCAATCTGGAGGGGGTCTGCCCCAAGGTGATAATTAAGTAGATGAGAATAGAATTTCCTACAAAGGTCCACTCTCAAAAAAAAAAAAAAAAAAAAAAGAATTTCTAAAGTCTAAATTGATGAATGCTCACTATAGAGAGAGTGAAAATACAGATGAGAATAAAAAGGAAATAAAACACATAATTCCATTACCCTGATATGAATATTGTTTTTATTTATTTGTTTGTTTTTATTAATATGCTATAAGGTGACTACAGAATAATGCAACTAACTATATCTATAGCTTAGTCATCCAAAGCTTTTCAGAAAGAAATTTTTCAAAAATTTTCATTGAGTGAGCAATATGATTGCTGGAAAAAATCACATAACATTATTAATATCACTATTTATATGGTGTCACTAGATTAGCAATAATCTAATCACTTTGTGCAAAATCCTTCAGGAATATTAGCAAGAAATTATTTCTTTATGTGTCTTCTAAACAAAAGCAATTTAATCATGACCCATCAAAGTTATTTGCTAGAAGTGTAAGAGGGAGAAAAGCGTAAAACAATGTCAGCTGTTTAGGCCCAAATCCCCAGAAGGCTATGGCGTCCAGTGGTCATGAGTGGGTAATGGATGAGAGCAGAGAGGAGAGAAGGTGGTGGGGCCAAGCTGTATTCATTCTCTTCTTTATTCACAAACTCAGTTGTCATTTGTTACATGCCTTCTCTGTGTCAGACACAGTGCTATGTGCAGGGGAGCTTACAGTACAGGGGACTTTTTGAACTGTTTTTTTTTGCAATCCAACATCCACTTTCTTTATTTGTAGTAAGAAACACTGCACTGTTGCTCTCAGGCCACAAGGCTTAGGCAATTCAGCTCCATTTCTGGACTCTATGAGTGGGGCATGTAACCTCTTTGAAGCCAATTAGAAAAGTTCATCCTCCAGATCACAGTGATTGGTTAGAGATGGGTTCATGATGCAAGCCAGGCCAATCAGGATCAAGAAGATTTGTGTCTACCTTCAGGGAAAAGGAGGTTCTTTCTCTTCTTGGCAAGAGTTCTGAGATTACTTAAACTTGAAGCTCCTGAAGAACAACATACAAAGCCAGAGAACACAGGAAACCTGAGACTGGAGCTCACCCAGGTAGATCTTGGAGATGCTGTTGGGCAGCTGAATCAAGCTGCAACTGAAGGTGGAATTTTCAGTGACACAAACCCATAAATTCTCATCTTGGTTTAAGCCAGTAGCTTTGTTTTGCTTTTGGACTCTTGAAATGAAATAAAAATCTTAACATACAAAACTAAAAGGAAATAATTAGAATATAACATGATCTGTCCTAACAGGAGGGTGGCTTGTGATAAGATTTTGGTGCTCTGGGAAAAGAGAATAGAAGAGAATACCTCTTTCTATCTGGGGAATTCCAGGAGAATGTGACATTGAGCTTGGTACTGATGAATAAATGAGATGTGATCAAGCAGAAGAATGAGGAAAGGGTTCTTAAATATAATAATCTTTCTTATGTTGGGCCTGGAAGACTTAGATAGTTTTGGTGCTAGTTAGGGGATTGAGATCTTTTCTTGAGTGAGATTGGAAAGCCCTTTACTGATGTAAAAGCCCAGGCTTTCTGAAGAGAGAGCTGGTCCCGAATTGTCACCATTGAGTGCTCCTGAAGCTCTGTTAACCCAGAGCTGGATCACTCAAGACCAGAGTGAGCCTTTTCCCCCTTTCTTTCTACCTGCTTATCCTTACCTGCTAGAGTTCCAGCACTAAGCTGGAGTTGAGCCAGGGTCCTCTGGGGACTTGGAATCTAGAAGCAAGATGAGCAGGTCTTCTTATTAACAATTCACTGCATTATTCTCTTGCCCTGTTGACAGTTGCAATAAAATCTATGCCAAGAAGACATTTGACTCAGCCTATTGACTCTGCGGAAGGTCCACAACAACAGAGGGTTTAAAATAGAGAGTTCAAAACTCTGCAAAGGATTCAATACAAGTGTGTGTGCTTTACTCATGCTTGCTTTCAGGGACTTTTGTTTCTGGAATATAAGCTCTTACCTTCTTACTATAGGTTGCCTGCATGCATTCTCTTTGTTTGGATTTTTTGAATGTAGCAGATACCCAGCTATTCCTTTCTGGTTTTATTTGTTAACCCTTATAAAGGGGCATGCAACCAACAGGTTCAAGTTCCAGGATTCTACACAGGCCCCCATTAAAGTCACAGAGCCTAGTGCGCTATCCACATGAGTCAATTAGCCAGTTTGCTAAATATTCTTATGAAGCTTATAGGAAACTTTGCTGCGGGCAATTGTGCTGGATTCTCACAACTACCATCACTTTGTAGAATTCACAAGTTCGCACAAGTTCATGGAACTGTAGCACAACAGTGCTGGAAAGTCTCTGAGATATCATCTAGTCTAACCCTCCAGGAAGCATGAGGGGCTAAGGCTCAGGAAGGAGAGGGATTTGCAAGGTCAGTTAAGAAAAATGAGCATTTAAAACCCAGGCCAGGGGACTCCAGGGTTTTCTAACATCTCAAGCCTTATAAAAGAAAGATGATTTTTAAGAAGCAAGCAAAAAACAACAGCAACAACAATAACACCCAGGTGGTATGTGTTCCAAGTTTTTTATTCTTTCTTTTATTTTAGGTTCTGGGGTACATGTGCAGGTTTGTTACATGGGCAAATTGTGTATTGCAGGGGTCAGGTATACAGATTATTTCACCACCCAGGTAATAAGCATAGTACCCAGTAGGTTTTATGATCCTTGACCTCCCCCACACTACCCGCCCTCATGTAGGCCCTGGCATCTATTATTCCCTTCTTTGTGTCCACGTGTACTCAATGTTTAGCTCCCAATTGTAAGTGGGAACATGTAGTATTTGGTTTTCTGTTACTGCATTAATTTGCTTACCATAATGACCTCCAGCCTCACCCACATTGCAGGAAAGGACATGATCTCATTATTTTTCATAGCTGCATAGTATTCCATGGTATATATGTACCACATTTTCTGTATCCAATCTGTCATTGATGGGCATTTAGGTTGATTCGATGTCTTTGCTATTGTGAATACTGCTGCAATGAATATTCGTGTGCACGTGTCTTTATGGTAGAATAATTTATATTCTTCTAGGTATATGCCCAGTAATGGGATTTCTGGATGGAATGGTAGATCCACATTTTTTGTTCAGTATTTTTAGTGGACTTAAGTGCATGCAGCGAACTAGTTTGGCAATTCTATCTTACTTCCAATATCTTTCTCTTTTTGGGGCTCTTTGCCAAGGGTCTTCTTAAGGCTTTACATTTAGCAGTGTGACAAACTCTATTAGAGGATACAAAGATGGGACTTGAATGTTAATGGTGAGTGCAGTCAAGTGACATCCCCACTCCCCACCACCATATATACATATTTGCTTTCACTGTTTTAATAGGAGCTAAGAAGTTTCCTGGCTAAAATAAATAATATTGAGGTTCAGACACATAAATACATGTGCTATGAATCTACAAGGTCTCTGGTAGAAGCAAGATTTCATGGAGGGAAATAGAACCCCTGAGAGATAATTCCCCATAAAGAAAGAAGTGAAAACCATTTAACTACAGAACCTAAGCTTCTGAGGCAAATGGTGGTTTCTGCTACAAAATGATGGCCAACAGTGGTAGGATGCTGATCCCTCACCCCCAATGAAGTTCTCCTTCCCACAGATAATTGAAGCAACTATAACACTAAAGTCTATAACACCCTGTGGCTCAAGCAACCTTGCTGTGATAAGAAGAACATCATTTATAAGATGTTAATACTCACCTCAACTGATCATAACACACTCCTCACTTTGCAAGGCCAATGACATAGCATTTCTACTTCATCATATCAAAGCTCAGTGGAGCTCCATCATCACCAGTACCTGCATAGCCCTTGGGCATAAGGTATGAGGACCAACATGGAGTGGCACTGTTGCAGAACCTTGCAATACAGAGATCACAAAGTCTGGTTCAGTTTACAAATCAGAGACTCTTCAGTACTATACATTTCTCCTTTAAACTTTTCAGGACTAAATAAGTAGTTGAATATGTGAGTAACATAGCATAAGTTACATTTTCCTTCTTTGCAAAATGTTATTTTACACCTACCTCCGGTCCCCAGCCTTATTAAGAATGTGGATTTCTGTTAGTAGTCTTTATAACTCCAAAGTGTAGCAGAGAAAACACTAGATAAGGAATCCAGAGATAGGGTTTGAATACCAGCACTGTTATTAATTAACCACATGACCTTGAGTTAGTCACTAATCCCAGGAACTCTTAGCAGAGGTGCCAAGGACATTCTAGAGTGTCATAATCACTGTGAGGTGTGCCTTAAGCAATTAACAATAATAGCCAAGTACTGATGTTCAACAGTAATTTAAAATACATAAAGTGAATTCAAAGTAATGTAAATAATCATATAATTCTTATTTACCTGCATTCTGGTGTGTTTTCTCAAGAAGACAAAACATGTTAGGGAAATGATAGCCAGCATCATGGGGACTAGGTATGACCCATCAATTGCCTCTCTAACTGATATGAGGAGATGTGCAGAGGATCTTAAAGCCTATGTGATAGACATGGCTTTTTTATGTTAAGGGATGGTATCCAAATTATCTTTTTAAATATTAAAATAATAAAACTGATGTCTTCTGGAAGAGAAAATAAAATGTCCTTGAATTTTCAAGATCGCCCATAGACTTGAGGCTGATAGGGCTACGTCTCCAAGGATTCGGGGTTATATATTCTTTCTCCTTGGCTGCTATAGGTCCTGAAGTGGAAAAGTTTGTAAAAACTCTTCAACCATGTTCAGCCAAACCAGATAGTTAATGCTCCATCTGTATTAGTTATAATGATTATAGATTTATACAGTGCATATGAGTTGTGATTCTACAATTGCTTCCATTTTCCTTTAAATTTCACACAATAATAAATTTTTAATGACAAAACTGCAAGGAAAGACAAGGGAAGGAAAAGTAGTGCATGCGAGTGAAAATAGTCTTAGATACATTTCTATCTATGATACAGAAGTTAGCTTCCTAATAAAGACAGACAAAATGATAAAATGAATGGAATTGTAAAATAGTCTTCACATTTATAAGATGTTAATACTCTGTAAATTATGTCTTTTGTGATATTAAACAATAAAATAAAATTTATTTATACTTTTTCTTCAATTACATGCTTAGTGTCTTATTAAATTTACCTGTGGAAAGGAAGTCTGAAAAAAATGCAAGACTCATTTTTCAAAAAATAAGTTCCACTGAAGCAAATTTGAGTGACCACATTTTTTTCCTCTTATTGGACCTCAGAGGCATAAAATTAAATTAAGCATAACCCTTAGTTCAAGACATGCTCCACAGATTTTATTTTTCAAAGGCGGCTGCAACAATATCTTCCTCTCACATGCTTATCAATAATATGGCCTGGACACTCCTCCTATAGAGAGGAGAGATCTGTGTCCCCTCTCCTTGAAACTGGGTGAGCAACTCACTTGTAACCAAAGAATGTGGTGAAGCCAGTAAAGGTGATCTAACTTCTGCTTCGCTTGCTGTCATACTCAGGCTGGAGCCCCAAAGTGCCATGCTGTAAGGAAGCCCAGCCTAGCGCAAATGCAAGACCACTTGGAGAAGCCCTGAAATTACATGATGAGAGACACCCTAGCTATTTCAGCCCCAACCACTATCTGATTGCAACCCCATGGGAGATCCCAAGCCAGAATCACCACCAGCCACAGTGAAAGATAATAAACTGCTATTGTATCAAGCTACTAAGTTTTCGTGTGATTTGTTGCATAGTAATTTTAATGGGACATACACTATCATTATTGGTCCACAAACGGCTCTATGGATTGCTTCATCAATTCAAACTAATATAGTGATTTTGTGAGAACCGATTGGACATTTTCTGGATTTTTTTCTGATAATATTTTGGTATTTTAAATAATTGTTTTATTATTCATGTATTTGTAAAATTTTTTATGAATACAATGCCTACCCCTGCCTCATCCCTCAAAAGCAGTATATAGTACTATTTGTTTACCCTAAAAACTTGAATTTCTTCTAAACTTGGGTATGGCCATGGGAGTGTACCAGGCATGAGAACTCTACTCATCCTTGTGCTCCCCCAGTGGCTACAAAATTAGGAACTTCTGACTGTACCCCTCTGAGCTTCAGTTTTCTTCATGTAAGACGGGGGACTAATACCAAATTTGTCTGTGTCATAAAGTTGCTATAAGCACCTATTTAGAAAATGCTAAAGAAGGCACTTTATAAGTGATAAGGATTTATGTCATAAATCTGTATTTTTTCACAGTTTTCTTATGTGTATTTTATTCTCCTGTCTCTTTCCCCATCTGGGAATCATGGGCACCATCCTCTTTTCCACTATGTGAACTTGAAAAGGTGCTCTGTTAATAATTTATTGTCTATGTGGTACAGGTTTGTACATTTCTTGAGGGTGGGAGCCAAATCTTTTTTTTCCACATTAGTAATGTAGTAAATCTTTGAGTTTAATAATTTTTTTCCTACCTAAATGTACCAAAATCTGCCCTAACATTTCAGTAATGACCCCTCCTAGAGTAAGATCCAAGTTGAACAACCCCTACCCATGATCTTATATAAGATCATGGATCTTATTCTAGGAGGGGTCATTACTGAAAGACCAAGAGGACCTCATTAAAAAGTGGTTTTGCCCTCAAGGCAGCCCTACGGCATGGCCCCTAAGCACAGTTTTATAAAGATTCTGTAGTGCTAGTCCCTGAGCTTGCTAGAACTGAGATTTCCAGATGTCCTTCTGCTGCACAGACAACAGGAAGGTTGTTTTTGAGGATACGATGTTTCTCATTTCTATTCACAGGCTGAGTATGTTCCCTGTTTCCTTTGGGAATTAAAGCTGCGGTCTTGGGTGTGGAAATCTCCAAAGAGTCGGAGACATAGTTCTCGGTTTTCAAATCTCACATTCAGCTCAGTCCCTAATTGCCCACAAAACTTCTGTTTACCATGCAAGGGTAAGGGACCACATGAGCCTTTTTTACCTATAGGCTGAGACCTCCTTCCAGAAGGCTGGCAATCTCGCCTTGGGGGATATTTCGCAGCTCATTATTTTTTCTCTTTAGATACGGTAGCCTCACTTCTGCTCATTAAGCTCCTTTCACTACATCACTGCCTTTCTTTAATGTGTCTGGTCTATTAAATAGCCCTCACCTGGCAAAGCCCCCTCAGTGTCCCAAATACGGCTCTGCTTTCCCGCTTTCATGACTCGGTTTGGATGTCGTTTTAATAAGAGTAGCACAGGCACCAGCATCTCGCGTCTCCTCGAGCCACAGAGCCCTTCTGCAGTAGAGGGAGGAATGCCACAGAACTCGGAGGATATGCCACTTAGTGTTCACAGGTTCCTGAAGGATTTCACAGAAAATGAATGAGGTACACCAGAGGAACGGCTCTGAGCAGAAATATTGGCATCCCATTTATTCAGCGCTACCAAATATCAAAAGGCAATTGATTAAATATTGATCTGACAACTGCTTGAAAAGGAGCAGGTGCTTCTCACAATCTGGCAAGAAAACAGGGTCAGGAACAGCAAATGTGGGTGCTGTAAAAGCATGTTTGCAAAATCTCCGTGTCTTCTTGCCATGATTAAAAGGCTTGTTAGTCATGGGTGAAATCCTATAGAGGGTACGTGCTTGAGTGTCAGTTCATATTAAGCTGCATGAAATTCATGTTTCTTCTTCAGTTAGAATCCCTCAAACTGACCCGATGCAGTTGCTTTGTGGTGGTTCAGATGAGCTTCTTTAGACTTTTTCTGAAGTGGTTTCATAAACCAATTCTTACTTGAGCTAGTTCAATGAGGTTTCTGTGCTTGCAAACGAAGACTCAAACACTACCCTTTTAAGATCTGTTTCAGTTCAAGGACTGACCTTCAGAGAAAATGTGGCACATATACACTATGGAATACTATGCAGCCATAAAAAAGGATAAGTTTGCGTCCTTTGTAGGGACATGGATGCAGCTGGAAACCATCATTCTTAGCAAACTATCACAAGAAGAGAAAACCAAACACCACATGTTCTCACTCATAGGTGGGAACTGAACAATGAGATCACTTGGACTCGGGAAGGGGAACATCACACACTGGGGCCTATCATGGGGAGGGGGGAGGGGGGAGGGATTGCATTGGGGAGTTATACATGATATAAATGATGAATTGATGGGTGCTGACGAGTTGATGGGTGCAGCACACCAACATGGCACAAGTATACATATGTAACAAACCTGCATGTTATGCACATGTACCCTAGAACTTAAAGTACAATAATAATAAAAAAAAAAGAATTGGTTTATGAAAACATACAAACATGTAGGCATGTATATGTATGTGTATGTGTATGTTTATACATATGTGCATATGAAACTGGTCTAAAGCTGAGAAGTCTTCAGAAAACAAATGTCCTTCCCTTCCTCCCTCTTCCCCTTACTCCCTCCTTCCTCTACTCTGGGTATTACAGGCTTTTACTTTTGCCTCTCTCTGCCTATATGTGGGTTTTTCTTCTTCCCGACAGTCCAGAATCCCCTTAGCTCACCCATAACTGGCTTGGCTTTGGCTGTGGTTTGTCCTGGCACTGACTTCTGCTCCCAAATCAATGGCATTTTACCATTGCTGTAGGCTAGATGGCAGTCATGAAAGCGTTGTCATTGCCCTTGTACATACAAAGTTGATCATAGTTATTCACATTGTCATCACTTCAGTTGAGATTTGTGCATTGCTGGTGCTACACATGCTAAATTGAATTGCTGTTTAAAATGTCTTCAGAAAGATTATACTATGATTTAGCATTGAAACGAAAAGGTTATCATGTACACAGAAAGGCATGTAAACAGAGCAATGGGGCATAAATTCGATATTAGCAAAGCAAATATTCATCATTGGAGGAATGGCAGCAATTTCATATTTTCTTGCAAAGCAACAACCAAGCATTTTACAAGACCTAAGAAAGGAAGACACCTACAAGTAGATGAAGCTGTTACATTTTGCTTCTGACATATGAGCAAAAAGATCACCTTATCTCATGTTGAACAATGCAATTGAAAGCAGAGAAACTGCCAAATCCTTCAGCATAAGCTAAAGAAATTTCAAAGCCATGAGAGGCTGATGTGACCAATTCATGTGTCAAACAAGACCATTGTTAAGACAGTGAACATATGTTTATCATAAACTGCTCAACTGCTAGCAACATTTGTTTCAACTGAGGAAAAAATAACGCTATTAATTTGGCCAAACGGTAAAGCACCAGAATCAAAACTTGCCAAATGGCTGTTCATCATCTCAGAGGAAAATCCTGGAGACAATAGTAGAGCACTCTTGTAAGAAATGCCACATCACCGATGTTCTTTGGGACATAGAGAAAGATCTTCTGTGGAAAGCCAGACATTGACAATTCTGAGCTCAAAAGCATCTCAGAAGAGTTAGACGAGATAGAAAAAAGTTTTAGGAATTTATCTCATTTATATTTTCCTTTTCATGTATGTGTACTTAGTACATCAAAACAACTTCTAATATTTATAAAATATAAAAGATTATGTGATATTTAAAAAGCATTACAGCAGTTTAATTGGAGCATTTTTCTTCTTTCCTGGTGGCATATAAAACCATGGTTCATCTTATAATTGATGTCAACTTGAATGCAATGAAACACAGTAGGTTCAATAGAATGTTAGCAGAAGCCATGGAAGCAACTTTGGCATCACTTGTTTAAGGGGCAATCCCAGGGTCTTGAATTCCACTTTTTCTCCCATTCCACTGGCTGGAGTGGCAAGAGAGTTGCATTGCCCAATATGGTAGCCACTAGCTAGCCGTGTGTAGCTATTTAAATTCTAATTAATTAAAATTTAAAACTCAGGTCTTTGATTGTAGTAGCCACAATTCAAGTGTTCGGTAGCCACGTGTGGCTGCTAATTACCATACTGGATGGCACAGATATACATAGAACATTTCCATTATCATAGAATATTCTAGTAGACAGCACTGAACTCAGTGACTCTGAAAGCGGAGCATTGAAGATGACACAGCCACTCTTGGTCTGGATTCTTGCACAACCGCTTGAAGCTGGGATGCCCATTGACCTGGAACACTCACCTCCAATTGTTTACATGAAACAGAAATAAAGCACTTTGTTCTTCATGCTATATTACTGCTGGATACCTTAGTAGAGTGGTTCACCTTTGGCACTAATTAATACTGTTGGTTGACTTGTTTATTGTCTCTCTTCTCCAGTAGATTCTAATGGGGCATGCATGTGTTTCAGAATTTAGCACAGTGCCTGACACATAGTAGGTCCTTAAAAAACATTTATTAAATGATTTATTTAATAAACATGAGCACATAGGAGGGACAGCCATGATTTAGAAGATGAGGAAAGGTTTCCTGCAGGAAGTAGCATCTAAGATGAGACTTGAAGGATGAATCAGAGGCAAGAGAAATATAATGCAGGAGGAAGAGGATTCCAAATGGAGAGAAGACCCAAGGGGAGAGAGCAAGGGGCTTTGCAAAGAGCAAAAATTCAACAGGTTTGGAGGTGGATGGAAGCAGGAGGTGAGAGTTAGACGGGGAAGAGATTATAATGGGCTATGTAAACCCTGTTAAGATCTTGTTTTGCATCCTGAGGGCAATAGAAGAGCTACTAAAAAAAATTTTTGCTTTTACTGAGCCACTTTAAAATTTTCCCAGTAGAGTGAATGCTATATTCTTAGAAGCATTTGAGGAAGGAGAGTCCCTGACACTTTGGGTTAACAATTCCTGCACTTAGTCAAGATCCTTTTGGAAGCTTTCCTTGTGTGTAACCTAATTTTTTTTAACCAATGTATATTTTTGTTGTTGTTGTTTAGTGGACCTAAAACACACTGGTTACTGTTCTCTATGGTTTTTCTTTTTCATGAAGTGGGAAAGTACTGACGAATAGGAAAAACCCCTGTGTTATATGTTAACTGGGCTGATGCCAAGCATGTTCCTCCATATGGCAGTTTGAATGAGGAGGGGCCTGATACAACCAGTAAATAGAAATGGGATAACAATGGAATCCCACTACACTCTAAGAGAGATTGAAAGCCTGTCTCAAGTCTTGTCTTCCTTGGAACAGTGATTCCAGGTACTATCACCTTCATGTATCAGTGATTTTGGGAATTCTAGGGCCTTTGTCAGAATGATGATACGTGGAAAACAGAAAAATCACCTCTATCACTGAGGTGATACTAACAATTTATGTATATTCAAAGAACCAGCAGTATCAAAAACTTTCTCCTCCTGTCTTTTTTATGCTCTCTCTTGAAGGCTCACCAACATTTATGACTTTGGCCATTGACGTTAACTATTACTTTCAATTCTAGGTCTCTAATAGCTCTCTTGTGACTTTCAGATCTTCATGACTACCTATTACTACACAACTTCATCTGGAAGATTCAAAAGCTCCTCAAATTTAACATGTCCCAACCCTGATTCTCTATCACTCCCATATCCACCCTACAAATATGTTCCTCCTTTTTATTTATGGTGAGAACATTTTGTCTATCCAATTATAAAATCCACAGACTTGTGAGTCTCCCTTGACTTCTGCTTTTTCTCAGACCCGTCAGCCTCTCTGTCGCCAGGCTTAGTCATATCTGCCTTCTAAGCATCTCTTGAATTCACCCCATCTTCTCCAACCCCTCTACTCATTGCCAGAACCCATATGTTCATTGTTTACTATATCTAGCTGCAAGTTCCTACAATCTGGAGTGATATTTCTAAGACCCAAACCTAAGGATATCATTCCTTTGCTTACAATTGCTAAATGACTGCCCACTATAATACTTTCAGGAAAAAAATCACACTCAAGAACAGAGTGCACAAGATCCTTCAGGATCTAATTTCTTCCCACCGCTCTCATTTAATCTCTCACCCTCTCCTTAGATCTCCTTCTGCCTCTTCTTCAGCTACTAACAGACATAGTAGTTCTTACTCTACCTTGTACAGTTGTTCTCTTTACCAGACACGTACTTCCACCTCTTTATTCAGCTGGAAAAAAATTGTACCTGGCCTGCAAAGTTTTGTTTGGTAGCTTTTACCTAAGGTTGCTTTTTTTTATTTCGAAGTAGCGCCGCTCAATACTTAGAGAACACCATGGTTTTGTCATAATACTTACGATGCCATGTAGAATTGTTTGCTAATTTGCCTTTTTTTCTGTCTAGACATGGGTTGCATCAAAGGTAGAAATCTATCTCATTCATCTGTATAAGTACAGTACCTACCATAATGCCTGACACATAATAAATTACCCACAAATGTCTGTTGAAAGAATGATCATTTTTTTCTTTTTATACAGTCAAAATGGTAAGATCAAAAGCCATAGTGATTATATTTGTATCATGGGAATGAAATGATAGCTACGGGTTCTGCAGCCACAGCAAACTGCAGGACTGGACCTAGGAGGTAGGGTAATCAGAATCACTTTTGAAAGGTTATCTGAAGATCTGGTTCTGATAAGCAAAAATACAGGGTTCAAGTGAGGGAGATTTGATGTCTTACCAACCACAAAAATCTGTAGGTGGAATATAATGTATTATTTATTTATCTTTCTATATTTATTTGTTTGTACTCCTCTTCAAACCAGGGAAGAGTGGAAGTACTTTGAATAAACTCATTTGATATAATAATTTGTTTAAATAGATGTAGAAAATAGGCCAAGGGAAAATAAAGGCAAGGAAATAAAACAAAATTAAGATTGTACTTATTTTTTTTCCAATAGATCAACAGGGATGACAGATCAAATATTTTAAGATAAAATTTTAAAACCTAGCCAAGGTCAAAATTACAAAATAATCTCTGGGAAACATAAATAAAGCAGAAACTTAAAGCAGCAATTTAAAACAGCTAAGAGCCTCTTTGGCAATAAATCAGAATCGAGAATCAGGTTTAAGTCGATGGAAGGACGTGGTGTTCAGTAATTACAGGTTAAACTGGGAGTAAGAGTATCCTATAACTAAGACCTGGTTGAAGCTACTCATGGCTCTGTGACTGGGTTGGTGACATCCCAATGTCGTCATGAAATGGGAGCTTTGAGCAAGCAACATAAAACCTGGGGTCTTAGTGGATCATGTGGAAGCAACTCCAAAACTGCTAGACAGAAAGAAGTGACCACATAAAGAAAGAAAGAAAAATACTGACATCAAACTCCCACTCAAAATAAGCCTGAAAACCAAATTTCCAAACACATGAAGAAATGACCATTAAGAATGACAGTTGATGAAATCAACAGTTAGGAAATAAATTTTCTTCAGATAAAGGGAAATTAAGATAGTAATATGAGATTAACTTTAATATTAGTATATCTAGGATCCTCAAAAAGACAAAAGAAAGACTATGACACAGAGAGAGAAAAAACAGAAAATTACGAAATGCAAGTAGGCAGAGTGGCTAAAATGACACTGGAATAAGTGGAAATGAATAAGAACCATTTAGCAATCTTAGAAATAAAAATATAATTATGAAAGCAAAGCAATAAACAAATCAATAAATAAGTCAGTTCTAGATTGGACTTAAAGAGAAAATTAACGAATTGGAAGATAGTCTTGTGGAATTTGTAAAAGAGTACAAAGAGTACATTGTACTGCTAGTTATACAATGAAAGATCAGTTAAAAGCAAGACTGAGAGAAGACTTCAACATACATCTAATTGGAGTTTAAAACAAAGGAACAGAATTTTCCAGAATTATGGCAATTATACAAGGTTAGTAAGTACTCAGATTAAAAGACGCACCAACTCTAAATGGTATGAATAAAAATAAATCCAAACTTTAGACAAATTGTATTGAAATTTTAGAACATTACGGATAAAGAGAAAATTTTAAAAGCTACTAGAATGAAAAAGATAAATTATCTTCAAAAGAACAGTATTAAACTTAAAGCAGGTTTCTAATCTACGATAGATGCCAGAGACAGTGAAATCTTCAAACTGCTAAGGGAAAATCGTTGTCAACCTAGATCTTCATTTTCAGCTAAAATATCATTTACAGATGAAGACAAATAAAGTTATTTTCAAATATAAAAGACCCATTGATATTCACTAAATGAACAATTAAAGTATATGTTTCAGTAAGTAAAAAAGTGAATTCAGAGAGGAGTGGGCTACCAGAAATCATTATGAGCAAAGGAAAACATAATAATAATATAGGTTGATAAGATTAATTAACTAGTGACCATTTAAAAAGTAAGAGCTATAAATTGTGTGGTTAAAAAAGGATGAAACTAAAATTCTAGACAAGATAACAAGTAACATGGGAAGGCTATCAGGTGGTAGCTAAAGGTTTGGGGGAGGAGAATAAAGATATTAAGTACTTTTAGATTTTGATAAAACATTTATAATTAAATTTTCATGTTGAAAATGTAAGGATAATTAGTAAAACAAGATAGAAATGCAACATATATCTTCTAAACTAGCAGTGGGAGGAAACAAAAGGGAATTTTTTTCCAATCCATCAGAAAGTTGGAAGGGTAACAAAAGCAGAAAACAGGAAATAAGCTGATAAAAATTAGTCCAAATATATCAGTAATGCAAAATTACATGTATAGCATGGTACCATTTATGTAATGTTTAAAAACTCACAGAGCAATTAATTCCATGTATTGTTTTCAGGTATATATCTACCTGGTAATCTCATTAGACGAGCATGGAAATGATACATAACCCGTATCTAGGGGAAGGAAAGAGAGAATGGGATGGAAGTGAGGTACACAAAGGACTTTCACTGTGCACTCTATTTCTTTTAAGAAGTGTATGGTAAATGTGACAAGAGCCTAATATTTTATAAATCTGAGTGATGGGTTCACAACTGTCACTTTCTGGGCATCTGAAGTACCAAAATAACTATACATAAGTCCATATCAAATATAACATAACCTCCAATTATCCAAATGAAAAAAATCTTTAAGAACAGTTTTTGGTCATTTTGAATTCATAAACTTCTAAAGAAACAGACAGAATAGTGAAAGATCTACTCAGAATATTTAATTTTCTAATAAAGTTATATATACATATTTAAAACCATATTTTATATAAAAAATTATTAATTTGGAAATATTATCCTTTTTCCTTATTAAACAATCGTATTTAAACTAATCATGCATCTTTGACATCAGTAACTTTCTTAGTAATTATAGGGATATGTTTGAGCCATCTAACACAGTTCTCCTGTTCGTATTATCTTCATTTTCCTCAAAGGTGAGATACAGTACCCTTTATTCCATGTATGAAGCTGTCACTGGAAATATCTGAAGCTTCAAGTTCTTACTCTCATATTAGGAAGATTTTAAAATAAATTTATCCTGTGGGTTTATATTTACTATTTCCAAAGGTATCCACTTACTGCATTACTTTTTAAGCAATTCTTAAATGACTTGCTTACATCAACATCTAACTCTTGCAACTGTGAGGTCATGCCCCTATGTATAATGATAAATATGCATTAAATTTATTTGATTAATTTTAAATCTATTCTGTCAGATGATCCTCCAATTGCATTGATTGAAATAATTTCTGGCTACTGTGTCTTGACCAAACAAGTATTTTGTTAATCAAAATAGATAAAGTAAACCAAAATAGGAAAGACAGTGTAATGGCAACAGGAGATTATCTTATATCTGGTATAACCTTACATTCAGCTATTTTTTTTTTTTTTTTTGCTATTTCAAACTCACAGGAATGTATAAAAATAATGTAATATGAACATTTGTATATCCATCACCCAGAAGAGACTACTATTCTGAGCAATAATTTTGGCTTTTAAAAAAAGCTCCTTCCAGGCTTCCAGTTCTGGGACAAGATGACATAGACTCAAATTTTCCTGCTCTTACCCTCTAAATATAATGAAATATCCTAGAAATAAATCAACAGGAAATGATAAAAAGGATTCATTCTAAATGCTGGATAGAAAAAAAATGGACTGACTAGGGACCTCAGGACTTGAAGAAGAACACTGCAGGGAGTTCTCTGGGTTTTCTTTTCTTTTCTTTTCTTTTCTTTTCTTTTCTTTTCTTTTCTTTTCTTTTCTTTTCTTTTTTTTTCCTTTTACAAGGAAGAGAGAAATCTAGCAATGATGTAGCACAGAGACTCATACCCAGTGGCAGTGGCAGGCCAATCTATTCACAACGGTTGTAGTATTAGAGCTCAATCCATCTCCTGCCCCACACCAAACAATAGCAGCAAACCCAATGTATTAAAAGCAGGAGCAATAGTGGGTCCTGAGTTGGACAATCCACCCACACTCTACAGCAGCCAGCAATATCATCAGTGGGGCCAGCAGGTTCTATGGTTTCCAGTCATTGATTTGGTAGCAGAAAATGACCCAAGGTGAGCGTCTCCAAACCCTCCACTTAATGGCAGAGAACTGTCCAGACCCTGTGCTTCCTGATCCTTTACTCAGTGGCAGAAGGCAGCCAGGTAGGCTATTCACTCCTTCAGAGGCACCTGAATAAGTAAGAGTAGGAAGCGAAATGGTGCCAAGTGACCAGTGAACAGGCTAGGTGAAATGCTCCCCTATTTGTAGGTTTGGAATACCCTACTCACCATATAATAATACTAAGAGACCCAGAGAAGCACCTTCCACTTCTGCAAGTGGCACCAGCAGGTGTCTAGTGGAAGCTCAAGTAGAATTAGATGATTAAAGTAGACCAGAATATTATAACAAAGTTTCAGAAAACTAAATTATCATTGAAACTACAGGTCACAAAAGTAGGAGAGAACCCATAAGCTAAGCCTAAATAGTGCAAAAACCTGCTATAAGAGAAGATTTAAATAGTCTCCTAAATAAGATCCAAAATGTCCAAAATACAATAAAAAAAATCACCATACTAAGAACCAGGAAGATCACAATTTGAACAAGAAAGGTAATCAACTGATACCAATGACAAGATGAATTAGATTTCAAAATATCTGACAAAGATTTTTCAGCATCCACCATAAAATCGCTTCAACAAATAATTATGAATTATTTTAAACAAATTAAAAGTTTAAAAAACATAGCAAAGGAATAAAAGTTATTTCAAAGATACCAAATGGAAATTATAGAACTTAAAAATACAATAATCAAAATAAAAAACTCACTAGATGGGCTCGTAGTAGAGATGACAAAAGGAAGAGTCAGCGAACATGATAAATGAGCAAGAAAATTTACTCAATCTGAACAACAAAGAAATAGATGGAAAAAAAGAACAGAGTCTCAGGGATTTTTAGAACACCAAAAAAGATATAAATTTACATAATCAGAATCCCAGAAGGAGAAAATGAAGAATATGGGACTGAAAAGGTATTTGAAGAAATAATTGCTGAAAACTTATCAAATTTGGCATAAGATCCAAGCATACAGATTTCAGGAGCTGAATAAAACCCAGATAAATAAACCCAAAGAAATTCATACCAAGAAAATAATAATAAACACCTGAAAACTAAAACAAACAAAAAAAAATATTAAAAGCAACCAGAGAGAAACAATGCATTGCCTAGAGGAAACAGGAATTCGAATGACAAAAAATTTCTCATAAAAAAACATGGAGGCCAAAAGGAAATGGAACAACATTTTCCAAGTGCCAAAAACAAACAAACAAACAAACAAAAAAATGCTGTTAACCATGAATTCTATATCTGTTGAAATTATCTTTTAGGAATGAAGAAAAAATAAAGACATTCTTAGACAAAGGAAAACTAAAAGAATGTATTGCTAGCAAACATACCCTTAAAGAATAGCTAAAAGTAGCTTTCTGAATGGAAATAAAATTATAAAAGATACAAAAGAAGAATTGAAACTTTGGAAAGAAAATAATAAAATGGGTAAAATAAGGGCAAAAAATAAATTATTCTCATGAGAATCTTTAGTTATATTTGATGGTTGAAGCAAAAAATATAACAATATCTGTTGTGGTGCTTAAAATGTAGAGAAAATACATGAAACGACCATATTTTCCAAGTGAGGATGGTAAAGGGACATTAATAGAAGACTTCAATTTTTCGCTAGAAGCAATCAAACACTGATACCAGTAGGCTGTAATAAGTTATGTATGTATATTGTAGCACCTAGAGCAACCACTAAGAGAATTATACAAGTGCTATACTAAAAACTAGTATAAATGCAATAAGATGGAATTTTTTTAAAAGTTCAAGTAATCCACAGGAAGACGAGAAAACAGAAAACAGAAACAAGAAACCAACAGAAACACATAATAAAAGGGCAGACTTAAAGTTAATGGATTAATAGTTACTTTAAATGTAAATGGTTTAAATATACCAATTAAAAGATTATCACAGTGGATAAAATGTCATGACTCAGTATATGTTTACTAACATTAACTCACTTCAAACATAATGACATAGGTATGTCAAAAGTAAATAAATGTAAAAGGTATATCATGCTTATATTAACTTTTTTAAAAAATGGAACTAGTTATACTAATATTAGAGAATGTAGACTTCACAGCAAAGAATGATACTAGGGAAAAAGAGTAGTATCATGTAATTACATTGATCAATACCATAAGAAGAAGTAGTGAATCTAAATGTGCATGCACCAAACAACAGAGTTTTAAGATGCATAAAGCAAAAACTGACAGGGCTGAAATGAAGTCTGGAAAACAATTCAGGAATAAAATGAGAAATTTGACAAAATATAGAAATGATTTTTTAAAATTATATAGATATACTAGAAATAAAGAATACAATAACTGAATTGAAAAACTCATTAGAAAGCTTTAACAGCAGACTTGATCAGAGAAGATAGTCAGTGAGCTTTAAGACAGAACACATGAAATTACCCAATTTTTAAAAATCAAAATCAAATAAAATATTTTCTATGACTACAATGGAATAAAACTAGAAATCAATAACAAAAGGAATATTGGAAACTGTACAAATTCATGGAAGTTAAACAACATGCTCCCAAATAATGAATGAGTCAATGAAGAAATTAAAAGCAAATTTAAAATTCCTTGAGACAAATGAAAATGGAAACACAACATACCAAAACCTGTGGGATACAGCAAAAGCTGTGCTAAGAAAGAATTTTATAATAATAAATGCCTATATCAAAAAAGTAGAAAGATTACAAATAAACAACCTAACGTGATATATCAAGGAACCAGTAAAACAAGAACAAACTAAAGTCAGAATTAGTAGAATTAAAAAATTACAAAGATCAATGTGGAAATAAATGAAATAGATTAAAACAACAATACAGAAGATAAAGGAAACAAAAAGTTGGGTTTTTTGAAAAGATTGACAAAACCAACACACTTTTATCTAAACTAAGAAAAAAAGAAGACTCAAACAAATAAAATAAAAGACAACAAAGGAGATATTACAGCTAATACCACAGAAACACAAAGGATCTTAAGAGACTATTATGAACAACTATACACGAACAAATCAAAAAATCTAAAAGAAATGAATTCCTGGACACATACAAACTACCAAACTGAATCATTATGAAGTAGAAAACCTGAATAGGCCAATAATGAGTAACGAGAGTGAAGCAATAATGAAGGCTCTCACATCAAAGAAAAACCCACGACCTGATGGCTTCCCTGCTGATTTCAACCAAACATTTTAAGAAGAACAAATACCAATTCTTCTCAAACTTTATCAGGAAATGAAGAGGAGGGCATACTTCCAAACTAATTTTACAAAGCCAGCATTACCCTGATATCAAAACCAGACAAGGACACAACAGCAACAACAATAAAACTACAGGCCAATATCCCTAAGGAACATAGATGCAAAAGTCCTCAACAAAATACTGTCAAACCAAATTCAACAACACACCAACAAGATCATTCACCATGATCAAGTGGTATTTATCCCAGGGATGCAAGGATGGTTCAGCATACACAAATCAATAAACATAATACATCACATTAATAGAATCAAGAACAAAAACCATATGATCATTTCCATAGATGCAAAAAAGTGTTCAACAAAATTCAACATTTCATCATGATAAAAACAATCAACAAATTAGGTATAGAAGGAGCATACCTCAACACAATAAAGGCCATATATGACAAACTCACAACTAATATCATAATGAATGGGGAAAAGTTCAAAATTTGTCCTTTAAGATCTGGAATAAGACAAGAATGTCCACTTTCACCACTTTATATAACATAGTACTGGAAGTCCTAGACAGAACAATAGAGCAATAGAAAGAAATAAAAGGGCATCAAAATTGGAAAGGAGGAAGTCAGATTGTTCCTGTTTGCAGATGACATAATTATATATACAGAAAATCCCAAAGACTTCACAAAAACACCATTAGAGCAATAAATGAATTCAATAAAGTTGTAGGACACAATATCAACATACAAAAATCAGTAGCATTTGTATATGCAAGTAGCAAACCATCAAAAAAGAAACAAAGAAAGCAATTCCATTTACAATAGCTACAAAAAATGATACCTATGAATAAACTTAACCAAGAAGGTGAAAGATCTCTACACTAAAATACTGTAAAACAGTGATGAAAGAAAGTTAAGAGGACACAAATAGAAAGATATGCTCATGAATTTAAAAAATTAATATCATTTAAATGTCCACACTGCCCAAAGAGATCTACTGATTCAATGCAATCTTCATAAAAAAGAAACAATAATATTCTTTACATAAATAGAAAAAAACGATCCTAAATTTTCATGGAACTACAAAAGACCCCATGCAGCCAAAGCAATTTTGAGAAAATGGAACACAGCTGAAGGCATCACAATATTTGACTTCAAAACATACTACAAAGCTATAGTAACCAAAACAGCATTGTTATTGGCATAAAAACAGATGCATAGACCAATGGAACAGAATAGAGAGCCCAGAAATAAATTCACACATTTACAGTCAACCGATTTTTAACAAAAAAGTGCCAAGAATGCACGTTGTGGGGGAAAATGTATCTTCAATAAATGCTGCTGGGAATAGTGGACATCCACATGCAGAACAATAAAACTAGATATTTATCTTTGACTTTGCACAAAAAACAAATCAAAATGAATTAAAGACTTAAATTTAAGACTGAAGACTATAAAATTGCTATAAGAAAACATAAGGAAAATGCTTCCTGATGTTGGTTTGGGCAAGGGCTTTTTGGATAGAAGCTCGAAAGCACAGGCAACAAAAGCAGAAATTGACAAATGGCATTACATCAAACTAAAAGACTTCTGAACAACAAAGGAAATAATCAGTGAGTGAAGGGACAACCTACAGAATGGGAGAAAATATTTACATACTATGCGTTTGACAAGTGGTTAATAACCAGAATATACAAGAAATTCAATGCGATAGGAAACAAAACCAAATAATCTGATTTTACAATGGGCAAAAGATCTGAATAAGACATTTCTCAAAAAAAGACACACAAATATTCAGCAGGTATATGATAAAATGCTTATCATCACTAATCATTAGGGAAAGGCAAATCAAAACTACGATGAGATATCACCTCACTCCAATTAGAATGACTATTACTAAGAAGGCAAAAAATAACAAATTCTGTCAAGAATGTGGAGAAAGGGAAACTCGTATACACTGTTGGTGGAAATGTAAATTAGTACAGCCATTATGGAAAACAATATGGAGATTACTGAAAAAACCAAAAATAGAATTATCACTTGATCGAGGAATCCTACTGGGTATTTATCCATAGGAAAATAAATCAGTTTATCAAAGAGATATTTGCAATCATGTTCATTACAACAACATTCACAATAGCCAAGAGATGGAATCCATTTAAGTGTCCAACAAGTGAATGAATAAAGAAAATGTTATACATATACAATTCAGCTGTAAATGAAATGCAATTCAGCTGTAAAAAATAATGAAATCCTGTCATTTGTAGCAGTATGGATCAATCTGGAGAACATAGTGTTAAGTGAAATAAGCCAGGCACAGAGAGGCAAATGCTGCATGATTTCACTCATATGTGGAATCTAAAAAGTGTGTCTCATAGAAATAGAGAGTAGAATAGTAGCTAGCAGAGGCTCGACACGGAAAAGGAAAGATGAATTCACAGGGATTTTTTTTCCAAAAATTTAAAGAATTAACATCAATTTTACCCATCTCTTCCAGAAAATAAAAGTTGAAAGAATACTTTAGAACCCACTTCACAAGGCCAGTATTACACTGATACCAAAAGCAGAAAAGACTGCACAAAACAGCAAACTACATACCAATATAAATTCATAAACTTTGAAACCAAAAAATTCAACAAAATATTACCAAATTCAATTTAGTGATGTGTACAAATAATTACATGTCATGATCAAGTGGAATTTATTCTAAGTATGCAAGGCTGGTTATCCATCATAATACAAGGCAAAAGAGAAAATCATATCAATAAAATAAAAAAAAATTGTAAATCCAAAACTCTTCATGTTAAAAACTCTCAGTAAGTTACAAATAGAAGGGAACTACATTGATAAAAAACTTTTACAAAAAACATACAGCTAACATCATACTCACTGGTGAAAACTCCTTGTTCTCCCCTTAAGATTGGGAACAAAGTAAGGATGTTCACTCTCACCACTCCCATTCACCAGAGTATAGGAAGGTCTAGCTAGTGCAACAGTCAAGAAATAGAAATAAAATCATAAAATTAGAAGGAGGAAACAAAATTGTCCCTGTTTTCAGATAACATGGTTGTCTATGCAGAAAATTTCAAGGAATCTAAAACAAACAAACAAACAAACAAAAACCACATTCCTGGAGCTAAGAGGTAAGTTCAGCAAGGTTGCAGGATGTAAGATCAACATATTTTATATACTACTAATGAACTGTGAAAACAGAAATTTAAAACACAATACCATTTACAATAACTCCAATGTGATTGCAAATACTTGTAACCTTAGGTATGCTCTTAACAAAACATTTACAAGAGCTGTACAGTGTAAGAAATACTTAGATATACACTTAAAACATTTACAGGATCTGTACACTGAAAATTACAAAATGCTGATAAAAAAATCAAAGAAGATCTAATAAATGGAGAGACATTCCAGTAAGTGGATTAGAAGACTCAACATAGTAAAGATGTCAATTTTCCCCAAATTGATAAACAGGTTTAATGCAATTCCAATCAACATCCCATCAAGATTTTCTGTAGAGATAGACAAACTTATTCTAAAATTTATATGGTAAGACACAAGCCCTAAAATAGGTAAGACAATTTTGAAGTGGAAGAATAAAGTATAAGGAATCACTCTCTGCTGTATTAAGACTTATTATTATTTTTAAGTAAGAAAATGAACATTTATTTAGCATGAGAAGGAATTGCAATAAATAATAAATTTTAAAAGGTTGAAAATACCATAATCATCACAAAAATTTTTTAAATCCAATATTTATATTAATTAACTTCCTGACACACTTCTATAATACATTCTCCCTACAGTTTTTAATTGCTTTCTCTTTAATTGCCTCCCTTATGAGAATTGTTTTGTTATATTTTCTATGGTGAGAAATGAAAAGCAATTATATTAAAGCTTATTATTGGCCACAATAATCAGGAGTGTGGACTTGGTGCAAAAATACACATATAAATTAATAGAACAGAACAGAGAACCCAGAAATAGCCCCACACGAATATGCCCAACTAAATTGTTGCTAAGATGTAAAAGTAATCCAATGCAGAAATATCAGCCTTTCAATGAATAATGCCAGAGCAATTGGACACACATGAGTAACAACCACACACACACACACAAAATAACCTTGACTTAAACCTCACAGCTTATGGAAAAATTAACTCAAAATGGATCATGAAGTTAAATGTAAAGCATAAGACTATGAAACATTTAGGGAAAAAAAAAAATCTCTGTGAACTAGAGAGAAGCAATGAATTCTTAGAAATAACAGAAAAGCACACTCAATAAAATTTTAAAATTAGTAAATTGGACCTCATCAATATGAGTAACTTTTGTTCTGTGAAGTACACCATAAGAGGATGAAAAGATAAGCTAGAGTGAAAGGAAATATTTGCAAACCACGTATTTCACACAAAGGACTAGCATTAAGAATATATAAAGAACTCTCAGAACTCAATAGTCAAAAACCAACAGTCCAATTAGACAATTTGCCAAAAAAAAAAAGTAAAGAGACATTTCATCAAAGAGGATAAACAGGTGACAAGCATATGAAAAGATGTTCAGTTTCATTAGCTATTAGAGAAATGCGAACTAAAGCCATAATGAGATATCACTACATATCTATCAGAATGGCTAAAATAAAGCATACTGACAACATCAAATGCTGGTGAAGATGTGGGGAATCTGGATCATTTGTACATCACTGGAGAGAATATATAGTGGTACAGTCACTCTGGAAAACAATTTAGCATTTTAAAAACAAAACTAAACATGTAACCACTGTGAGATCCAGCAATCACTTATTGGATAGAATGCCAAGTCTCTAAATAAATGGAAATTTTGTGCACATAAAACCTATGCATGAATATTCATAGTAACTTTATACACAAGAGCCAAAATCTGTAAACAACCTTGGTATCCCCCAACAGGTGAATGGTTAGACAACCTGTGGCACATTCATACCATAGAATATTACTTAACGATAAAAGGGAATTAACTACTGATACGCACAACACGTTGGATGAAATTTGACAGAATTATGCTGAGTGAAAAAACAACTGCCAAAGATTCCATATGTGTGACTCCATTTATATAACATTTTGAATTGATGAAATTTTTAAAATAAATGGAGGACAGATTAGAGGTTGTCAGGGTTCAATGACAAGCTGAGTTAGAGCAGCAGGGAGGTAAAGATTATAACAGAGAGGTTCTTGTGGTGATGGAATTATTTTGTATCTTGACTGTGAATACAGGTAGTGGTCATAGGAACCTACACATGTGATAAAACTGTATAGAACTAAATACACACACATATACACATAAATGAGTACAAGTAAAACTGTGAAAATATAAAGATTCGTGGATTATATCATGTCAATATTCTGGTTGTGACATTGTATTATAGTTTTGAAGATGTTACCATTGGAGGTAACTGCATGAAGAGTACAGGTCATCTCTCTATAACAGTTCTTACAACAGCAAGTGAATCTACATTTCTCTTAAAATAAAAATCAACAAGCCTACAAAGCAGAGCTTTCTCCCGCCTTTCCTCCTCCAAACCCCCAGCTAATTGTTAAATATTTACCAGCGTGTAGAACCACTTATTTTGGAGAAAGGATTTTGTGTTAGTGAAGCTCATTGCAGTTTTTTTTCCCCTGAGTGCCTCACAGAGACAGGTGGCTGGAGACAATAGAAAAGCCTGTGGCCTTGGGAGAGTATTTCTACTTCCCTTGGCCTCAGTTTTCCTTATCAGTAAAATAGAAATTAGTACTAGAGGGAAGTAAAGTGAACACTTAGAGCAAACCTATTTTTGACTCCTTCCCTTACCCTCTCAGAAAAGCCCATTGAACTATGCATTATGAGTCTCCATGTTACGTACAAGGAATCAGAGGCCGAGAGGCATGCCCACCGCAGAACAAAGCCAGAAGTGGAGTCCAAAGTCCCGGTACATTTCTTTGCTGCTTGCTACCTGGAAGCCAGTCTAACTCCCCGACTCTACATCCTACAAGATGGCCTCTCCTGGTGGAAACTGAGTTGGGTATGGAATGGCTGATCCTCTGAGTGGAGAGGGCTGGAAAAAATCCAGCTCATCCCCAGCCAGTGGATATGATTGCACCAGAAGCCACAGACCTCACGAGGCTGGCCTCCCTCCATTTACATCGCAGAGCTACCACGCAGGGACAGCTGCTAACTTCCCCGGCTTGCGTGTCTGTTCTCTGCTGTTCCCTGCAGCACAAACCCAAGACAGCTCTAAAGGTCGAGAGCACTCCCCTTAGGCGGCAAGTAGGGATTTGGGTTCAGCAGCTGTGAGCTATGGAAACATGGGTATCAACTCTGAATGAAAAGGGTGCAACGTTGGCACAGGGGACACGCCTGGTCCGTGAGGAAGGAAAGAAAGATTGCCTTGTGTTGGAGACCACATTGTTCAACAGAAACTGCCTTCTAGCACTGAGGAGTCTCCTTGGTGCTTTCCTCACAAACTACCAATCTGCTGCCCGTGATGTTTAAAAGCAAAGCAGTGTTTAAAGCCCTAAGCTGGGGGTCGGGAGACATGGGCTTCATCCAGTCCTGTGACTTCCTTTTAAGACTTTGGACAGGCCATGCTCCTGTTCTGGGATTCAGTATCCTCCCCCATAAAATAAGGGAGTTGAGTTGGGGTCCCTGAGCCCTCTCCCAGCCCCGCCAGCCCTCACAGCCAAGGTTAGCTCTAAGATTTGCATGTGGGGCCTGCCTGAATCCACCACAGCTCACAAACATTATTAGAACAGAAGTCCTAGTCGGATTTCATTTTTCTTCCAAGGCTGTTTATTGCCTAACAAAATGTACTTAGTGGTAAATTCGTGACTGTGATGTTAAGTGTAGGCTACAAAACCAGAGACAAAAAATATAGTTAGAGGAGGGGTATGCAGCACAAAGCCGGAAGAGGGAGAGTTATGCAGAGGGCGGGGAAGCCTTGAATTCACAGGAGCATCTCATAAACACAGGCACCGTTGCTTATTTATGCACATCCTATGCCCTGTCTGGGTTCCGCGTGGTCTCCACTTCTTGTTAGCTTTTCAGCTGCACACCAGGCCCCAGCTGGTAGTGGCTAATTGCAATCAGCAGGTGAGAAATGTAGGTTCTCCGAAAAGGAATTATCTCCAGCACTGGGAACCATTCTGGGAAATGTAACAGACCTGGGAAGAGAGGGGGAGATGTTTAAAACCTGAACTTCTGTGAAAAGCATTAATTGAAAAAGACAGCACCGCGCACCAGGAACCCATGACTTGCTCGCCTGAAAATATAATGAAGCGACTTAGTGTGGAAGGAAAGATGGGGGAGCATTTCCATTTCTGCACAAGCAGCTCCTGCCTTGTGCACACAAGCCCTGCCTGCCCTCTTTTTCCAAGAGACCCAGAGAGCACAAAGGTTTGTTCTTGTAATTTCATGGTTACCTTTACATTTTTTTCTGCGCGAGTAAAATGACTTCACCAAACTAAGGACGTTTTATTTATTTTTAAAAGACAGACTGCATGCAATCTACTGTGTAGCTGAATGACTTTAGGAAGTAAGTTCAAAGTAGGTTCACAGTGTCTCGAGGTCACTGAACACCAGGTGTTCATTCAGCCTAGTGCCAAGTAAGAGAGTGGGACATGGGTGCAGCCATATACCCTAAAATGTTATTCAGCTACTTGGGGAAGTGAGCCCTGAGTCAGGGAGCAAAGTCCTGGCTGGAGGCTTATCTGTGTCCCCAGCCTTAGGCTGCTCTCTGTGGCTCCTGTCAGAAGCACCTAGGGACAGGAGAAGGGCCTGGGTGGCCTTCATAGGTTTTACTGCCTGGCCCTGTAAAAACCCACCTGATCACCCACAGAATCGGCTTCTCTCTGTGTGTTATCAGAAAAGGGAGTGAAAAGCGTACCAGAGGGGTGATTTGAATTTCATTTTCTCAATATGTCCCCCTGTGGGGAACGCTGCGTGGTGTGCATGCTGATTCAAAGAAAATTGTCTCTGCTCACAGGGGTTTAAGGCTAGTCATGGGCAGCTCACATTACACAGGGCTGAGAGGCGCCCTGAAAACCACCTGGGAGGCCACACAACCAGGGGACTGGCCCAGCCACCTTTATGGAGAGGCTGCGTGATTTGGGCAGGCCCCAGAAGCCCTGAGGACTGCTGTGTCATCATCTATAAAACCAGCAAATTGAATGCCACGACCCTTCACCTCACTTCGCCTCTTGGATTCCATAAAAGGCAAATAATAAGACGTGGCTTCAAATCCAAAAGATTCGCTCCCCAAAATAAATGTTGCCTGGGGTTTGGGGGAGGGTGGGTGGCTTTGTCGTTTCTTCCTTTCGGTTGTTTGTAGGACAAAGGGGAGGGGAGGTTAGGCTCCAGAGTCGATCTCAAAAAGAATCACAGTCCCTGGTGGGAGGTCAGACTAAGGACAGATACTCTGACAGGCCAGGGAATCTTTGTACACCTGCAAGTACTCCCCCTCCTTCAACTCCCCAGCCACCTCATGGGCCAAAGGAATGTCAGAGGAGAGATTAAAGTCTCAAGGGGAGGAGATAAAGAGGCCTTGAGACCTTCAG
Source organism: Rhinopithecus bieti (assembly GCF_001698545.2). Classification (NCBI taxonomy): domain Eukaryota; kingdom Metazoa; phylum Chordata; class Mammalia; order Primates; family Cercopithecidae; genus Rhinopithecus; species Rhinopithecus bieti. The sequence continues at coordinate 529,704 of NW_016812419.1, forward strand.
CCTTGGAGCCAAACCCCAGGCTTTGTGATCAAAAGACAAATAAACAGCAATTCCCACTGGGTCTCTCAAATCTGCTGAGCGGCACAAATGTTTCCTCTTTATAAACAAGCTTACCTGGAGAAGGCAAAGAAAACCAGACCCTGAGATCCCACGCCGTTTTTGGCAGACCCCTCAGGAGAAACTGCTGCAGACAGCTTATCAAGTGCCTTTCTTATATCTCTCTGAAATAAGATGTCCAAGTTTGATAATAAACTGCAAACAAACGGAATCAGCCCACTCTTCATACCAGCTTCCTCACCCTGACACAGGGAAGGTTTCAAGTATGAGAAGGTTTACAATTAGAAGTCGCCAGAAGGATTTCAGAGGCCACTGGATCAGGAAGATGAGCAGAGAGAGTGGATCGCCTGTGGCCTCTTTTCAACAAATATTAGGCTCTGTACTGCCAAATTGCACAATTCTAGGGGGCACTATTCGCATTGAAGTCTATAAAGCTGTGTTCCAGCGGGCATCATTCAATGGGGAATGCAGTGCCAATGGTGTCCTGTGGAGTGAAGAAAGACAAAGGCCACAATGAGTGCCCACTAGGTGCCACCACTTGGACACACCAGAGCACATATAAAGCAAATCTCTGCCCCAGTGACACTTACCTTCTCATTAGTAAGTTATGTAGGAAGGTAGACGGCAACGCCCACTATAGTAAGACTATATTAGCATGAAGAGTGGGGAGGGTTGCAATTTATAGTAGGGTGGTCAGGGAAAAGTTCATGAAGATGAAGTTACTTTAGAGCAAAGATGTGAAAAAATGAGAGAGTGAAATCTGTCAGAAAGCTCTCTAGGGTAAGAGGGATCCAGGTAGAGAGGACAGTGAGCACAAATGTCTTAAGGCAAGAGCATGCCTGGTAGAGCCAAAGTGCACCATGGGAGCCAGTGGAGCTGAAGTGGAGAGGCTGAGTGTGTCTCTGCAGGTCCTGAGTGCAGTAGAGAATCAGAGAACATTATCGCTGGTGCCCTCACTGCTCCATCAGCCTGCTCTGCCAGGCTGGGATCTCAGTAGCCATCTCACAGGGTTCATAGGACTCCTTAGTTCTCCATTAACTAACACCTAGTCTCGGATACAGTCCCGTTTAATTAATAACCAACTAGGAGTAATGCCCCACCCCTCTGAGTCCCTAGCTCACCTGCATTTCAATGAGGGTGGCTGTAAAGACAATCAGGCTTCAGACCTCAAGCAGCAAACTTGCAATGCTGTGAGAGGACTGAGAGATACTGAATTCTCCCTGCTTTGAAGTGCTGGGGACCTAAGACCGTGGGGTCTCCCACACAGTTCCCTGTCACCGTCATCTGAGCAGGGCTCCTCATAGTGTGTCTTGGAGATGGAGACACGTAGAAAGAGAGAGGGTGACTTAAGGTGTCCCTCACCAACTCCCCCAGGCTTACTGCAGAGACAACACCCTCTTTCTTCTCCTATCTCACCATACACAGTGATTGAATGAAAGTTTGCCTGACCCTCCCCCACCACCTTTTCCCACAAGAAAGTGGAGTAACCAATGGAGAAAAGGAACTGCATCTTGGACTCATCTGATTTTGCTCAGAATCTCTGGCTCAAGTATCTAGGATTGATTCGGTCTCTGTCATACTTACATACTCAAATGCCCTGGCACAAAGAGTAATGCAAGCAGTGTCTACCCTGCTCAATGTGAGATGGGGCTTGAGGGGGTGACCCAGGCATTTTGATGACAAGTTTGTGGCTGAGTGCCCAGAAGATTTCTTTGGCCAGGACCTCCTCATTTGCTTTCCAGCATTTATCAACACCAGCAATGTGCCATGCAGACAGAGCCTCTAAGCAGAGGTGACACTGGAAGCAGGAAGCCTGTTCTCCTGGAATCCTGGGGGACCTGGGCTCCGCTGCAAGGCTGTGTGATTGTATCAGTTAAGGTTCAATCAGAGAAGCAGAAACCACCATGAGGGTCTAGAATAAGGGCTTTATGATAGGGACTGGACCTTCCACAGGTGTAGAATCTGATTAAGCAGTCTATGTAGGTCTGTTGCTCTGCATTTAGCTTTGAGCCTGAACACAGTAGAGTTTGCTGTCAGGAAGGAGACATGCACATGAAGTCGGGGAGAACATGGACAAACTAGAACCCACCCTGGACAGACGAAAACCCCATCAGTTTCTCACCATCTTCAACTTTACTGATGCAGGTGACCTGCAGGCTAGGCCAGTGCCCTTTACCAACATAGTTGCACACACGCCCAGCCTTGGGACCCCAGAAAGCCAAGGGAGGAGGCCTGGATGGGACTGGAGGGATTGCAGGCTTGGCTGTCACCCACATCAGCAAAGTAAGCCTTCAGATCAGTGATGACACCTGTGAGTTGCAACAGTGCCCACTAGCCCTCCTCCTGACAGTCAGAGCATAGGCATGACTGCTGCTTCACTTCCACCTACAAATTGCACACAAATTTCTCTTCTGACCAACTCCAACCAGAGAGAAAAAAGAAAGGAATTCTGGGAAACACAGTTCCAGCTTAGCTACTACAGTACAAAGCCACCACAGTGACTTTGACATCAAGCCTCAGTTTCCTTGCCTGTAACATCTAGGGGTTGGCTTAAAGAAAACTGTTTGGGGTATCCACCATATGAGGAGCAGCTTATTTTCTCACTCATCTGAAAGCCAGCTAGGAAAGCATGCTGTACCAGGTCTACCTGCATTGTGTGCTGAGGTACCAAGAGAGCTCCAATACTATTGCAGCTTTGGGAGTCTCCACTGGCTGGAATGACTCCAGCATCTTAGCCCTAATCCTAAGAGGAGCTCCATGTTCTGAGCACATGCACCTTGTGCCCCACTTATCCCGGCCAGGAGGAGAGAAGCATTATCATCTGTCTTCCCAGGTGGTAAACCTCAGATCCAGCATGCTGCTGGACTGGCACCAGTCACCTGGTTAAGTGGTAGCTGCAGGTGGCAAAGACCCATGCTCCATCTTTAACATTCAGGCTGAGAAATTCCAGGAGATTGCACAAAGACCTTTAGGCTGCCCACAATTCAATTAACAATCTGAACCCAAACATTTCACTAGGAATTCACCTTCTAGGTGATTCCAGAAAACTCTAATAAAACCTAAGGAGAATTTTTCTGAGCAAATAAATGTGAGCACTATGATCTGTGGGGAGCTTTCTGCAAAATATACCCTTTGCAGACTCTACTTTTAGGCACCTGGAGGGGAAAGAGAAGGAAAGACCATATACAATAAAGACAGATGTAAATTCAGAAAAGGAACTGGAAAAAAATTAAATTACTTAAAAAGAAAAGAAAAACTCTCATTTACAACAAAGAAATGAAGCATGAAAAGAAAGTGTCTTTTAAAGACTACCATACCATGGGCCTCAGCTTCCTCGTGGTGGAAAAGGGGCTAGACTTGATGATCTCCTCCAAAATTCCATGAGCTTAGGAAAGCATCGACAAAATCTAAATCGAGCTAAAGGAACCCACATCAGCATAAGCAAAATGCAAAGAAAGGAAGGAAAGAAAATGCCAGAAGGAATGTCTTAATTCATAGCACTTTTTGGAAAGAACTATCGTTTATTGTGAGATGAGTTGAGGCAACACTATAGGAGACTGTGATCTGGAAATTCTGCCCTCTGAACTTTTGTCCTGCAAGATGTATGACTGGAGCAAAGGTGTGGCTCAACTGGAGCAAAGTGGTTCAGTTCCAAGCCAGGAGTCCTCAAGTTGCAGAGTGGGGCCAGCAGGAAGGGCCAGCCTGGCTGCAAGGGTCTGGGATATGGAGCTCAGAGGAGGAGTCATCAAAGGCTTAAAAGTGGGAGAGGGAACTAAATTTGAGTTTCCTTAGCATTCAAAGTATGAAAAATTAAAGTTCAGAAACAAAATCCTAGCTTAGTGATTCACAATATTCTTGCTGAATCCTCAGGCTCTCAATGGTTCAATTTAAACACAGCTTGTGTCTTTGTTGTTCTGCAGGCATAAAAGTTAGGCCTGGGCTCTCTGGGGCAAGAATGCCCTAAATTAGAATTTAATCGCAATATCTTTTCTAGTGCAGGGGCTTGGCAAACTGTTTATGTAAAAGGTCAGATACTAAATATATCAGGTTTTGTAGGCCCTACAGTCTCTGTTGCAACTACTCAACTCTGCCACTGTTGCATGAAAGCAGCCATAGTCAATACATAAATGACAGTGACCAGGTTCCAATAAAACTTTATTTACCAAAACAGGTGCAGGCTAGATTTGGCCTGTGGGCCATAGTTTGCTGACTACTGGTCTAGTACTTCCCTAGAAAGTTGAGTTTGCATGCGCTCAAAATATAGGCAAACTGAGGGTTTAAATTATGCATTATGTACAATTTGTACATGCTCTAATGCAAGGAAGGAGGAAGAAAATAAAGAGAAACAGTGCACAAAAAAGAGATTAAAGACAGCTGATTTTGTTTCAAAAGCCAGAGGGAGAAGAATACAGAAAAGGACCACGAGGGGTAAAAGGCAAAAGATGTTTTGTAAAGGTGGTGCGCACACACTTGGGTGAGCATGCAATAATGTAAAGAACACAGGACCAGAAATCAAGGAACCCAGACTCCAGGACATTCTCTGCCCTGCCCAGCACCATCATAACCTCTCTCTCACCTCAGAGTTCTCTTTTGCAAAATGCAGAGCTTGGACAAATAGCTCTACTATTCTGTTACTCTGCCTAATCCCAGCCTCACAAAGTCCTCAAAATCCAGAGCCAAGCAGGAAACGAAGATGCAGGGCACTGCAGAGAGGGAGCTGTGGGAGTGAGCAGAGGTGGGGATTTCAGTCACCCCTGTCAGTGTCTCTCCATGAGGACAGATCCCTATCTTCTTCCTACAGCACATTATGCTGAAGACATAGCCAAGCTTGTGCATAAATAAACAATTTAATCAGCAGCCCAAAGTTTCCTTTTATCACCCCATCTCCCGGCTAGACTGAATAATTATTTTCCATCTTCTAACTGCTGGACTGTTAAGCATGAGCCGAGGCAAACAGAGCACCAGGCATTGTTGAAAACCATCACAGCCCTAGTCTTTCAGGAATGCAATTCCCATGGTGGCTAGGTTTTAAAAAGACCTTGCAATTAAACCTCGTTCTTGGAATGATTGTGCTGTAGAGAAGGACTTCGCAGTGTGGGAGGAAGGGAATGTTTTACATCTACCATGACTGCTATCAGTGCCCTGGCCATTAACAAAGAAAACTATATACTGGTGAGATGCCAAGCAATGCCATCACCAGTCGGAATAGGGACAATATTTCTAAACTCTATCTGATGACCAACCCATTAGGACTCTCTCAGCCTTACTTCTCCACCTGTAAAATGGAGCAAGAAATGACTATCGTGTGTGGTTACTGTGGAGAATAAATCAGATAGTGAGGAAGAGTCTATCACCTAGCTTCTAGCACATAGCGGGTCCTCTCTAAACAGGAGTGGCCTTGATATTATTAATGACTGATACAACTCAATTCTTACACAAGCAAGATCACTCTAATTGGGTGTGAGAATTGCAGGCCTAAAAAAAAGATGTTTTTCCTGCTCCTCATCAATCTTCCCATGGCATGTGCCTCCTACAAAGGCACTCCCCTGTAATAGGCCTGCGGTTGGTGTAGACACTATTTAAATTTGAGAAAAGGCATTAAGGACCCCACCCATTGGCTGCCATCCCACCTGTGAAACAGTGTTGACTTACGGAAGTAGACAGGAGCCAGGATAACTCGGACTATAAAGTTTCTGGGTATCAGACATGCCATCCACTGAGTCACAGGTTTCTTTTGGCAGCTGCACAGTGGAAACACCCTTCCTGTCACTGAGGCCCTTCCCAAATCCACTCCCACTCCTGGCCTCTTCTCAGGCTGCTGTCCATCTCACACAGCCCACCCATGTGGATGGCAGGGAGGGTAGCAACCTACCCCACAACCAAGGCCTTTTCTGGTCCTGACCTCACTGGCTCTCCACCTCCACAGTCCTTCTATAGGCTCATTGTGACTCATGGCAAGTCCTGCAGCTGTCTCCTGACTGTTCTCTGTGACCTCAACCTCAAATCCCTTCATTCCATCCTCCACACATGGCCAGCAGGCTTGCTCCAAAGACCCAGATCTGCTCCTGACCCCACCCTGCTTAAGAGCCACAGCATGTAGAACAAAGTTTGAACTTCTCAGCAAGATCTAGAAAACCTGTCCCAATCTGGTTGCAGCCTCACCTTCAGGCCTTTGCTTTTGTAGTTCTCTCTGCTTTGCATGCCTCTCCCATCTGCTTGTCCAACTTTTGCTCAACCTTGAACTTTTGCTCATGCAACTCAAATGCCACCTTGTCTCTGACACTCCCACTGCAGGTGGCACCAATTGCTCTCCCTTCTATATTCGTGTAGTAACTCATATCTATTCTAGTACTTTTCAAATATATTATAGATACTTGCTGATGGTTTGTGTTCCTGCTCAGATGTAATCCCAATAAGGAGATGAACTGTATTTTATCTATCTTGGTGTTTCCAGCATCCAACATTCTACCTGACATTCAGTAGTAGTTGCACAGTACACTTTGCTACATGGAACAGAATGAATTGAGAGAACAAATTCTAAGGGTTTGGCAGAAGAGGAGTGGCTGATGCAGACGATACACAAGAAATCCAGAGGTGCCATAAAGGGAATCTACTAATATTTCTTTATTAATGGTTTTAATTTTCTTGGAACTGCCCTTTGGAGAATTATCCAACCTTTCCTGCTATCCCCACTTTCCCACCAAATCGATAACCATCTTTATTCTCAGAGCTGTCAATCATTCTGTATCTACGATTTTGAACCATAATTATAATCCATCCCTTGCCTATTTTTTACTCAGCATCCATGAAGCCCATGAGGCTATGATTTTTTAGCACCTGCCTGCTTGCCCGCTCTACCCTCCACCATATGCAACAGTTTTATCAATAGTTTGCATATGTGAAGCCAAGAGACTTCCCATTTTGGTATAATAATGTTCTGGGGATCCACAATAACAACCTCCTGCATAATCCTTTTGCTGTTTTCCCACCCTAAGGCCCAATAATAAATTCCACACCCCTTGACAGGGGACATAAGGTCTTCCACACCCTATCCTTCTCCCCACCTCTCTGACTTCTGTTCTTGCCACTGTCACCTACTTCTGACTGTGACCATCCTGAGCCTGTTCTCTGAGAAGGCAAGGCTCTGTTGTGCTGCTTTGCTTTCTGACATGCTGTTCCTGGAATGTTTTGCCCTCCTTCTCCATCTAGTGAATTTCTATTCATACTTCAAGGGCCAATTCAGCTGTTACCTCCTTGGAGGCATCTTCCTTGCCAATATCGCTTTCCTTCCTGCCTAGACAAACACTGTATGTTTCTATAATAGAATTCTCCCAACCTCAGTTGTTTCTTCTTTTTATTTCTCTTTAAATTTTTATTTTCTTTTTGGATACTAGGTGCAGATTATTGGATTACTTGTAAGCATCGGCTAATGAAATACTCTCATCATTGGTCTATGCACACCCCTTAAGTACTAGGAATGCCGCTACCCAAAACAAAAGTTAGCATCTTGGAACCTTGCTAATAGCCTACACTTCATCATGCCATCAATTTATACCCTTTTCTCCCCATTTGAGAAAATGTATCATCATCTTGAATCATATATGCATTCATCATTCCCTTTCCTTTTATGTAGTTTTATTGCAACTAGATAGATTCCTTTAAAATATAGAAATATTTTATTTTAGTTGTTTCCAATTTCAACAAAAAACCATACCGTATGTAATATTTTGGAGCCTTATTTTTTCAGATTTCATGTTGCTGAAATTCGTTTGTATTTTCTGTGTAGTTGTTTTCATTTATTTAGACTCCTGCATGTGTCCAGTGTGTGTAAATACCACAATTTTCTTCCATTCACCCTTTGACAGGCATTTGGTTTAGGATAGGGTTGCCAGATTTAGCAAATAAAAATGAAGAACATTGAATTAAATTTGAACTTACAACATGAAATTTTTAAACTATAGCCTATGAAATCTTTGGGACATACTTAAACCAGACAGAAAAAACAACCCTATTTGTTATTTGTCTAAAATTCCGTTTTAACTGGGATCCTGTGTTTTATCTGACAACCCTAGGTTGGGAACTGAGCTGCTATTAACATTCCTGTACGTGTCTCCTACTGAATATGCCAGGGTTACTCTTAGGAATAAACCTAGATGTGTGAATGCTCGACTTTAGGAGGTAATATCAAACTGCTTTCTTAAATGGCTATTCTTGAGAACTCTTGAACTCCATCTCCCAGTTAGAAAATACAAGAACTGGTCAGAGTGTGGGAAGAGAGGCTTGTATGTGAGGAGACTGGAACTGAGTCATAGCTCTGCAGTGAATGCCCTCTTCTCTTGCTTTTAAAACAGAGGTTGGGGTGTTGCTCTTTAACCCCAAGACCAGTGAGGGACCTTCAAGGTGCTTTGCAGTATATTCACTATGGTTAGTAACCACAGGGGACCTCACTTACACCCACAAAAGCTAAAGCACACCATGGGTTAGAGTTTGCCTCTTGCCTGGGGTCATCTAGGTGAGAGGGAAGGACCATTACATGCTTTGGCAGCCAAGTCAATGGAGGCTGCTGCTTTGGGGTGACTCTGGATTCCCAGAGTATGTTGGGACAAGAGATGTCAGAGTATGGTTCACAGGTCAGAAGTGGCTATAGAAGAGAGAGTGCTGATGTGAAGCAGACTTCAGTCCTGACCAGTAGTGCAAGGGCATCTCATCATAAAGAGACTGGAGGTGTTCTGCCAGATATCTAGCTGAAGAGTAGTCCCAAGCCACTACGCCTTATGGAGACATATCAGGCAGAGGTCAAGAGAATCATAGGAGAGAGGTCTACGGCCATGGGAACCTCTGAAAGGGCCAGTAGTGCACCTCAGGAGGGAAAAAGTTGGCTTCATCCATCTTCCATGCCCACAACCAGGGTCCCAGCTTTAATTATCTGAAAATGAGACCCCAAAAGAGCAATGTCACTGCCGAGTCAGAGCTATCTACTTCCTGGCCTCTTCTCCCTCTCCAAGCTTCATTAGTGGCTGCAACAAAATGGCAGCTACCAAATAGAGGAAGAGGTGAACAGGCAGAGAGAAGAAGTTCTCCTCTCCTCTACTCTACCTCCCCACTGCTGCCTTTCAGTTTAAAAGAGACCTGAACCAGGCAGAGAAGACTTAATGGCAAGCCAAGCTTGGAGTTGTGACTTATCATATCTTGAATGGAACATTCTAATTACTCAGTTGTGACTTTCTATTACCTAACAATGAGTAGAAATAAGACTTGCTCAGGTTGCATTCGATTTTGGGGAAGATTACCCTCTCTGAAGAGAGTCAAACAATCAAGTTTTGCTTTGTTCACGTCAGAGGCTATGCTTGTCTACATACTGGTTATGCAGGCATATCCTGATTTATACTCATTCACCTCTCACATACATTCAACCACATCCAACTAGCCAAGAAGTCAAAGGGTCCCCTCTCAGCCGCTTCTGCATGGGAGTTCTTTCCCCTTTCTTTCCCAGCCACCTTCTCTTCCTCCCTTTCTTTCCCCTTCCCTTTCTAATCCTCACTGTAGAGCCTACTGCATGTTTATACTTAGTCTCTGGGCCTTTCCCTTCCAAATTCTAGGGCCTTAGTTCTCACTTTATAAGGAAAACAGGTGATAAGAAGAATGAGAGGCTGGCCTGGCAGGTGACAGGTAGGATCAGAAAGGCACAGTAGAATGTGAGTCTCCTGATGACAAATTGACTATCATGGATGAGACTTTAGAAGTGGCAAATAGTTTGAGTGAAAGGCCATAGGGACCAGCATTCAGTCAATTTTTATCTCCAATGATGAAGTTATAAAGGATGTACCTAGCATACGTGTGGATGGCAAAGCTGGGAGGAAGCCCTTATACAACAAGTGATAGAATCAGGACTCAAGATCTTAAATGAATGGGAGGAATTGTTGAAAGAAACAAGGTAAAATCCGTAAAGATAAATGTAAACATCTGTGCTGGATTCAAATAGTCAATAGCACAAGTTGAGGAGACTCAACTCCCTTTTAAAAAGCTCCAGGGGATTTCTTGGCTTGATATGAGTCAGCAGCAAAATAAGGCTGCCAACATAGATGTTCAGAACCAGACTTGGCCAGATCACAGCAGAGAAACTAGGGAAAGGAGGACATTGTCAAACTGGAGCATGTCAGAGCCTAGTGACCAGGAGAGTAAGAGGTCAGGAAATTTTGATATACGACAAATAGATGAATAAATGGGACACTTGTACCTGGAGAAAAGAAACAGAGAGTCACAAGAGTAGCTTTTAATGGGTTGAAGAACCATATTGTAAAAGAGGGGTTAATTCTAGAAGGCAAAACCACAGCAAAAATTACAGAGAGGTAATGTGTGGCTGAAAATACTACAGAAATCTCTCTCAATCAGAGCATCACAACCATGGAACAGGCTGCTTCATGAGACAGGAGCACTCCAGGTCATCTGAAGAAATCCAAAGGAAGTTCCAAAATGATGTACAAGGGTTCTGGCTTCCAATGTCCCTTTTGTTCTTGACTTGCTATGATTCCACGTTGGATTAAGTGGAAACAGCCCAAACTTGGGAAGCAGGTGAATTACAGAAGGAGATCTTAGCATGTACAGATACTAGCTAAATCTAAAACCAAGTAAATGGTGTGGCCTGATGAAAGGCCTTGGGGGGCCCAAGAGAAAGGAGGTGAGACAGGACAGAAATTAGTTAGGTGTTATTATGTTTGAAAGACAGATTTAGAACCTAACATTCAAAGGATTATCATAATCAGGTCCAGTACTAACAAACAGCATTCATCAAGCACTAATAATAAGCAGATCCCAAAGGTTCCTGTCTCCTGAAATTAAAAGCCAAATAACTCAAGTCCTGTAGGGTCAGAAGTTAAGAAGGAGCTGTGAGGCTAGATCAGAAGCCAAATACTACCAGATAGCTTTGTCCTGCCAAATTTAAAATACATATTTAGGGTCTGGTTTTAAACATGTACTTAGATTCAGGGAGACTGAATCTATATGTGGTACTCCTTGGGTGCTTGTTAAAAATACAGTTTCAGGCCCTTTCCCAGACCTACTGAGCCAGAATCTGCATTTTGCCCAGGTGGTTTGCAGATGTCTTCACATTTGAGAATCACTGTTGTACATTAGAGTTGAAAAAAATATGGCTTTGTTGCTGTCTTGTGCTTTCAATGGCCATATATTGCAATTTAAATATGAGACACATGACCTGATAAGTATGAACATATTTGTGAAGACAATAGTACAGGATCTTTGGCATGAAGACCATCCCGCCTGCAAAATAGGCCAAAAGAGGTTCCTGTGGTTACAGAAAGACCAGCAGTTGCTACTCAAGTGATTCCATGCTGAATCAAGAAGTTGGGTCTAGTCTCAAGTAAAGAGAATGTGAATCTCAGAACCTGATGGCATCTCAGAGGATAGGTTAAGTGAGAACTAAACCATCACAGAACTAAACCACTACTCTGGAATCCACAAATTCAATGTTAGGAGATAGAGCCCTTAGGGTAGTGAAACTGAGCATATTGCCATTCCTACCCTTTAGGTGTTCTCTCGTTATTTAAAATACATGACCCCGTGCTCTAACACTGGTGGCATTTGGTGGCATTTTGGAAGGGCTGGCATAAGAGACCTGTCTAGTATAATGTAAAGGGTACCTGGCATGTGGCCTGGAATGGAGCTAGGACAAACAAACAGAATTTTAGATTTTACAACAAAAATGCCTTGTAACCTTTTTTGCACTGCCCAAGTATTACATTGTTTTTTTGTAGTGTGAGAAACAACCTAAGAAACCAAGATAAATGCAAGCACATCAAGGCTTAAAATGAAGGATAGTCTGGCCTTAAGTGAATTAGAAAATCCATGATTTTAATTCACATCTCACCCACAAGAAGCAATGAAATGGCCTTTTGATTTGTCCCAGTTTTAAGACTAAACATCTTACATCATCAAACAAGAATGCTCAAGACCATTACTCATCCAGTAATGTTCCACCACTGAAAATCCCAGGAAGCGCTTTCTTTAGATCAGCATTTAAAGAGTTCAGCCTCCCAATCTCCATGGTTCGGCCCTGTAACCAGGTGCAACTAATTCAGCAGGCGAAGCCAAAGTTCACAAAGCACAAACCTTGAAAAGTCTCCAATAAAACCCAAGAAGGAATACTAGTTATCTCTGTAATTCTTACTTACATGATCTTTTATCCTGCTCCATAAATCAGAAGGAAAAAAGTAAAAATTTTTTTTTGCCATTGTAGCAGGACACATCATGTGCAAGCAGAGAGTATGCTGGGTCACCATGCTCTCTGCTATGTGGGGCCACTTAAGTGACTGGCAGCCCTCATAATCTGCAACAATGAGTGTCTGGAAGTAAGGACAAGGTTCAGGAGGAGTGGGTGGCTGAGGGGTATGCAGGAGACCTGGGAGCTACAGAGGGTACAGATTTCCATTCCACATCCTTCTCCAAATGCCCTCCTGCACAGTGTCTCAGACAATCAGGAAATACTAACCAGCAGCTGTTAATCACCAGTAACACATTTTTCAATAAGAAAGTCATGTTTATTGGTAACTTTTTCCCTGGCTCTACCCAAAGTGGGAGGTTGCTCTCAAAACTCTGATATCCCGGGGTCAGAAAAGAACCAGCTTACTCCAAGGCAAAGCACACTTCATACCTGCTTTATCCATCACTTCAGCCAAATAAACCAGTAATTATTTAGCAGCAACTCTGGGTTGGTGCTGGGGAATGCCAAAACAAAACGTGCAAGGTTCCCTCATGCCTTCGGGGTCACTGTTTTGTTGGGTGGAGAGGGGGATAAGATAAACTAACATGAAAACTAGAAATAAAAGCAGTAGATAATAAATGTCAAGAGAGGGTAAAAAATAAAACTTAGAGTGATTGCACTGAATTCAAGTGAAGTGCATTAGGACAGGAATGGAGTTTGCAGTGGGAACAGTCAAGATGTCTGTGAGCCTGAGGTCATGAAGAGGGTGGGACTGAACCATGCATGGACAGCTTCACAGCATTCAGGGATGGCCAGGAAATATGGCAGACAGTTCAGCTGGGCTGTTAAACTGGGAAGGAGTGGGTGCAACTGAGCCATTGTAGGGGACAAAGGCTGTAGTAGAGGTTTCTACTCTATGCAGGACTCTCACTCTGGCTTGTTACATGGCCTGGAACAAACTTTTGTAAGGTAAGGGCAGAGCCATTCTGAAGAATGGCAGGATTAATTAGGTGCCCAACCTTGATTGCAGGGAGTCAGGATATCTCTCCAACTCCACCTCCTGCCCTACTGGCTAGCCTCCCGGTTATTCTAAAACCTTAGGGATGCTCTCCTTCCCCAAGGAGACACAGAACCAATGATTGCAAAGTCAAGCGCATAATCACAAACAGCAGAGCTATACATCAGGGGGTGACCCTGACAGAGAAGGAAACATGCAAAACAGTGCCATCACCACACCACAGTGCCTGGGGACCCCGGAAAGCTCTGACTTTCACATAGCTGGTCCCTGCTTAGCATCGTTCTCATTCCTCTCAGGGACATTTCAGGCCTATGTTGCTTTTCTCGGGCCTCCGGCCCAGCCTCCACAGCCTGGACTTGCTGAAGATGTCAGTGCCTCTACAAATTGATAAAACTTGAAGCCATGGAGGTTTGCACCCACTACCACCCTTTCCCATCTACTGGCTTAACTGCATGGCACCCACCCCTCCTTAGTCCCACCTCTGATCTCAGAGACTGAGGTTAGCCTTTAGTTCAAGGCCAGTTACTCCCTAACAGCTCTGTCACTCACCCCACTTCTTTTTTCTGACACTGCGTTCTTTCTATTCACTTTCTCCTCAGGCCATAGACATGATAAATATCCCTCTAATCCAGACACACACACATACACACACACACCAGTCCTCCCTTTAATTTCCTTTGACCATTGTCAATCACTTCATCACTCTCTTTCCCTTCCCAGTCACAACCCTTCAGAAGTTAGTCTATGCTGCCTGTTTCTTCTTCCTCAATTCCATTCAGTCCTTATTACTGGCTCTTGGAACCCACTCTTGCTTCACTGAAACATGCTATCTTTAAGATCGTCAATGACCTCTTCATTTCCAAATCCAACAAAGCACTTTTTTGTCCTTATCTGCTGTATTTGACACCGTTGTCTTTTCACTGCTTCTTGAATCTCTCCATTATCTTAGTTTCCATGTCCCTGGTTTTCCTCCTGCCCCACTGTTTCATTACTGACCACACTGAGGAATCAAGTATCCTCTCCTTCCAGAAGCTTCTATAACATCCTATCCTGAACCATGTAGCTCACCTCTGCTCCCTTAACTCTCTGGATCTTACTAAATTATATTAAAATTGTCTGTTTATGTGTTGGGTTCCTTTATTAAGCAAGGAACCCCTAGAGGAAAGTGACTGTCGATTAATCTTCATACACCTAGTACCTATCACAAAGTACAGTGCCCAAAGGCAGGCAATAAAATTTGTTCAACTGCCTTAGAACAAATGCCAAAGACAAGCTAGACTGATTTTTAACATAAAAGTTATTCAGGATTTTATTTCTGAGAACACAAATTCTCTCTCGTTTACTCAAAGACCTATGATCTAGAGGGGTGGCCAGATTTTCAAATTGACCTATGGTGAGGAAAGCTAAGGTTAGCTCCACATTCAGTGGGGCACCTTCAAACCCTATTCTCAAGGTCTTCCTTAGTCCGCTTTTTTGTCTTTTGGTTCACCATGCAGCTGAGGTCTTCTACTGACCTGACCTTGTGTTTGTTTGTGGGTGCCTAGGTTATCACTGAATGAAATGTGGCACTCAATCATTTACCCCTCACAACTCCTAGGCAGTTCTGTAGCTACCTTGAAACTCCTTGACTGGAGAGTCTGTGTTTACAATTGGTTATACTTCTACACATTTATAGCAATAGTGGTCTTTATGTAAACCAATGTTACACATATTTCTTCTAGACTTTTACAGTGTCTCCTTCAAAAAAACACTGGCATTCTGGAATCCTATGAGCCTGCACTGTGATCATTATTATAGGAGAGTTGGTATGTTATCAATATGTGGAATCTCTAATCCAACATGCCTCACATTGTTATCATTACCTTAGCCTTTCAGTCCTGTCCCAGCATTTATAATGGAACGTCTTCCCTTTCCTGGGTTGTCCTTATTTCTACTTAGTGACCCTGACTTGGGATGCTGATGCTAATCTGGAAGATTTCTTATGCATGGTTGTAGACCCTGGTAGCATTCTTGGGATGTGCTTCTTTTCTTCCTCCTTGTCTTGGCTACTTGTCCTGGCTTCTGCACCACTGGATCTGACCCAAGTTTACTCTTCCAGTCATTTATGAAAGAGCCATACACCAATCATCACAGATAGCTCCTTCATTCTTCTTTCATTTGTCCACAAAGACTTTCTCACAACTCTCCTTAGCCCCTTAACTCTTGATATGGTTTGGCTGTGTCCCCATCCAAATCTCACCTTTAATTGTAATAACCCCCACATGTCAAGGGTGGGGGCAAGTGGAGATAATTGCATCACTGGGGCAGTTTTCCCCATACCCTTCTCATGGTACTGAATAAGTCTCACAAGATTTTATGGTTTATAAAGGGTAGTTTCCCTGCACATGTTCTCTTGCCTGCCACCATGGAAGATGTCCTTTGCTCTTCCTTCATCTTCTGCCGTGATTGTGAGGCCTCCCCAGCCATGTGGAACCATGAATCCATTAAATACCTTTCCTTTATGAATTACCCAGTCTCCAGTATGTCTTTATTAGCAGTGTGAGAACTGATTAATAAACCTCTTATAAGAAACTGAGCTCCAGGAATAACTGCAGGCTTATGGCTTCCCTCAAACAGCCACCTCTAACTAGCAGATCAGGATCATAAAGAATAAGTCATACTGAACTTATAAACACTTCATTAGCCCACTGGGTATTTGAGACAGTGTGCCATGGATTGATGTTAGGTTGCAGGGCATGATGGGATGCACCTGAATGGGATTTGGAAGACTTCATCACTTAACTCATAGTGAGCCTCTGTATAAGCCATTCCATTCTTTTGGCCTAGATGATCTCTGAGGTTCCCTCATGATCTACTAGTTTGGGTTCCTGGTTCAAGAGGTTCCTCCAGGGCTTTGAGAACCACTTAACTATCCAAGAGAGGCCTGAAGGCCTCCAGGGACATCACTCACAATGACCTTCTAACAAGGTCATTTTTATTCAAGTTTTATTCAAGCATTATAAAGTTAGTAGAGAGGGCAGCCAACTGAGTGGTTAGCTGGGTCTCTGAGGCTCTTAAGACCTAACTAAAACAGAAATACTATATGCACATGGTTTGGGCTCCCTGATGTTTGAATCCATAGGATTGTTGTCCCCTATCCCCTGGAACCAGGCCTCTTGGAGCATTTCTCTGGATATGATTAACTAGAGATTTCTATTATCCTTCTCTTTCTTTTCCTGTGTCTCACCAGCAGAGGACATGCCCAAGGCTTTTGGCTATGCTCACAAGTTCAAGATCACCTGTACATTCATTGTACAGAATAAAGTTTAGCAAATTTTTTTTGTAAAGGATTAAATCATAAATATTTTCAGCTTCACAGACCATATAGCCTCTGTGAGAATCACTCAACATTGCCGTTGTAGCATAAAAGCAAACAATGTATGACGAATAAGTATGGCTGTGTTCCAATAAAACTTTGTTTACAAAAATAGGCCAGAGGACAGATTTTGCTCAAGGACTGTAGTTTGTCTATCCTCAGTCTAGTTCTAACCACCACCAGCTGGAACTGGTTATCTGGTTCTTCATTAGGGACACCTGATTTGTAGAACTGAGTTGATTCCTTTTGTGGGTGTCCCTTTTGTTCGTATAATCCTGCATGGCCAGATTATTAATGATGCCATGTATTATAAGATTAGGACACAATCTGCCTGAAGGCATTAAATGTTGACCTTAAGGTCAGCTGGTACCATGGCCCCATATGTCAACTAACATTTTATTCTGTGTGTCAACAGATATACTGCTACTTTTAATCACCATTTGCCAAGGTCATTCTCCCCAAAGGCAGAATTTTAGGGTACTGGGCAATACAATGCTATCTAACGTGAGTACATTGTTGTTAGACTGAATTTCAGCAATGACCATTGTGGCTTCAGTTCCAGATGGTTACCATTTGTCCTAGCACATGTGTGCTAATAGCCTGTGTTACAAGTAGAAAAAGTTTCCATGCCCTCTTCCTTTCCCTGGTTCTATTCCTGGTCCCAGAGTAGTTCAGGCTCCAGCTTTCTGTGGTTTCTGCAACAAGTTGCTGAGATTAGTTTAGAGTAGAGGACACAGGTGACAGAACAGTGTTGTGAAAAGAACACATGTTTTTGAGCTACAGAAGCATAGGCCCAAATTCCAGCTCAGCTCCCAGTTTCAGATTCTTTATTTGCAATACAGGAATGATAATGCTAATACCTACCTCAAAGGACTATTGAGAGGAGGATGTGGTATAAAAGGTGAGAAAGTACTTTATAAAGAACATTTGGCCATTGTTACTTCCTCAGATGGTGACAGGCCTAGCCCCTCCCTGCTCCCAGTTGTCATTGTTCAGAGATATTTCCTAACTGTCACACAGTGCAGTTAGGAAAGAGGCCCCTCTAGCTGAGACATGACCAGTCTCCATGAAATGGCTGCTCAACACAAATCCCCTTAAAATTATGGCAAAAATAGAACCTTACTTCTACCTGTAGCACTTTGATAAACTTATCTTTAAATGTCTTCCCAACCAGTATGACATATATTCTCTCTACGGTCCTTTAAGAAAAGCTGAAAAGGTACTAGCACATTCATTTTTCAGATAAGGAAACTGAGCAAAAGAACCACTAAAACAATACCCAGAAATCATGCAGCTGTTTACTGAAGAACCTGAAACTAAAATCCTGGTTTCTTGAACCTAAACTAGGCATTCCATAAAGCTACGAACCTTTTCTTTCACAAAAAGAAAGTTCTGCTGGGATTTCTCCCGGTTCTATTTTTCATTACAAAGTATTTAGAACACAAGTCAGAATACTATCCATCTGGCCCTTCCTGTGGCATTTATTGCCCTGCTTTTGCCAACATCTTACCCAGAAAATACATTTAACCCAGAAGAGGCTGAAAAGGTTTGTGGAAGTAGGGAAGAGGGAAAGAGGAGCAATTATCTTTACTACTAAAATGCATACCAAAAAGAAAAATATTTCTAACATGGAGCTTATCTAGTCTTCTCAAGGCAGAAAAAAGTCAAAACAAGATCTTGGTTCAGTTCCATGTTTGCCCAAGCATTGATTTTTGTCTGAGAGCTGTGAAAATGTCTACTAGGTCACAGTAGATGCCTAAATGGTGTGTCCACACCTCTCATAAGGCTTTATGATGACACAATGTCTTTCGGGTTCCCAAACTAAAGTTGCATTAGTCTCATCTGCAAAAATAATATGTTCTGCCTACTGGTCAAACCAGGTGTGATGCCAAGGAGTAAATAGCTTCCCAGGAGGACCCAGGTCAACACAGCACACGGCTGTTGTGTCTCATTGACTAGCACAAGCTAGGTGTTGGGCACTTTGTGGCACATTTTAATATCTTAGAACTGAATCTCTTACTTAGACCAGTATTGCAGGAGGACATAGACCCCAGGAAATAATCTATTGTCCACTTACATATTAGTTTCTATTATCTTATTTTTATGACTATTATTTATTCAATTTCTGAGTAGGCATAAACTAACACGGCTCAAATAAAAACCATGACAAGGCATATAAATGAAGAGGCTCCTCCTCATCCCTTTCCCAGTCTCCCCTCACCATAGGTAACTACAGTTATTACTGTATTCCAACAAATCTAAGATGTCATCCATTTTAAGATGCATCGTTATTTTATGTACCACTAAGAAAATAATATGGCTAATTGTAATTCTAAAATGACACATAATGGAAGACATTTCAATTTCACAGATGTTAAAATGTGAAAAATGTATATCATGGAGTCATTCCCTAATTCCTTATGTATATACAAACAAATATGAGTATACATGTCAGTTCTACATCCTAAAGATACCAATGAGTACACAATAGTCTACTCGGTACTTTTTTCACTTTAAAGTATATCCTGGAGATCTTACCATATCAGTAGATGGAGATCTGCCTCATTTATTTTTACACCTATTGAATGTACATGATATAATTTATTTCACCAATCCTCTCCTGTTGTACATTTGGGTTGTGCCCAATCTTGTGCTATTTCAAATAATGCTTCAGTGAATAGCCTGGTGTGCCCATCGTTTCACAAGAGAGCAAGTGTTTCTATAGGATAAAATCTTAAAATTGAATAGCTAGGCAACATAGAGTAGGCAGTCACAATTTTGATGAATATTGACAAGTTTTCTGCCATAGGGGAGCACCAAATCTACCCTCGACAATGAAGGTATGAGCATGCCTGTTCCCTGTAGCTTTGTCAATAGACAGTGAGTAGTCTGTTGTTGTTTTAAATCTGAGAGGTAAAAATAAATAGTATATTAGTATAGTTATGAGTGTGTTTGAGCATCTTTTCATAACTTCTGAAGCTATTTATATTTCCTTTTTTGTGAACTATCTTGTTTACATCATTTGTCTATTTTTGTATTACGTTATTGTTCTTCTTATCGTTTTTTCCAAGGAGATTTGTGCATTGTGATGCCACTGACAACTTTTCTTCTAGTTTGTCATTTGTTTATTGTTGCTGTTGTGTTAGTTGGGATTTTTTGTTTTTGTTTTGTTTTTAGAGATGGGGTTCTGCTCTGTCACCCAGGCTAGAGCACAATGGCATGATCATAGCTCACTTCAGCCTCGACCTCCTGGGCTCAAGCAATCTTCCCGCCTTAGCCTCCCAAGTAGCTGGGCCCACAGGCACATACGACCACACCCAGCTAGTTTTTCAATTTTTTTTGTTTGTTTGTTTTGTGGAGATGGGGGTCTCACTATGTTGCCCAGGCTGGTCTTGAACCCCTGGCTTCAAGCAATCCTCTTGCTCTAGCCTTCGAAAGTGTCATTGTGTTTATTGTACATTTTTCCATGTAGAGACTTTAGTCTGATTTTTATGTAGTTAAATTTATCACCCTTTTCTTTTATGGGTTCTTCATTTCAACTCAGAAAGACCTTGCTCACTCCAATGTTATATAAAATTCCCCATGTTTTCCCCTAATAGTTTTAAGATTTCATCTTTTTGCGTTTGAATCTGGGATAAAATTTGTTTTTTTTTTCCTGTTATAGTATATGAGGACTAGATTCATTTATATTTTATCCAGATGGTTAGCCAGTTGTCCCAACACTATTTTTTTAATCAGTCCATCTTTTCCTATACTAATAAAAGATTCCACCTCTACCTCCAAGTTCCTGTATCTATTTGGTTCCATCTCTAGACTTCCTAATCCATCACATTGTTCATGTGTCTTCTTATTTGAACACTGACTGCTGTGGATTGAATGTTTACATCCCCTTCAAATTCATATGTTGGGCTGGGTGTGGTGGCCCACACCTGTAATCCCAGCACTTTGGGAGGCCAAGGTGGGTGGATCACTTGAGGTCAGGAGTTTGAGACCAGCCTGGCCAACATGGTGAAATCTTGTCTCTACTAAAAATACAAAAATTAGCCAGGCGTGGTGGCAGGTGCCTGTAATCCCAGCTACTTGGGAGGCTGAGGCAGGAGAATTGCTTGAACCCGGGAGGCAGAGGCTTCAGTGAGCCAAGATCGCGCCACTGTAGTCCAGCCTGGATGACAGAGCAATACTTCATCTCAAAAAAAGAAAAAATTATACGTTGAAGCCCTAACCCCCAAAGTGGCAGGGCCTTTGGGAGGTTAATTAGGTTAAGATGAGGTCATGAGGGTGGAGTCTCCATAATGGGATGCGTGTCTTTATAAGTAAAGCAAGAGACACCAGAGCTTTCTCTCTCAGCAAGTGCACAAAGAAGTTATGTGAACACACAGAGAGATTATGAGTGTCTGCAAGCCAGGAAGAGGGCCCTCACCAAGAACAGAACTTGCTGGCACTTGATCTCTGACTTCCTAGCCTCCAGAATTCTGAGAAATAAATTGCTGTTATTTATGCCACCCAGTTTATGGTATTGTGTTATAACAGCTTGAGCTGACTAGAACATCTGCCTATATTTTTAAATTAAATTCAGTTATTTCAGATGTGCAGTCTAAAGTCACGCTCAAAGACTGGCCAGTCTTAAAGCCCCCATCTGGAAACCCACTCTTGAGACTACCTGTTCTGTTTTACAAACCATATATATATATATGTGTGTGTGTGTGTGTGTGTGTGTGTACATATATATATGTGTGTGTATATGTGTATATATGTATATGTATGTATGTATATATATATAGTTTTTTTTTTAAGTAGAACTGCTCTAGTCAATGAAGGCCTCCAGGGAACACTTGGTGCCGTGACATGGCTGCTGTTTAATAGAATAGTAACATTGATCATTATAAATATACTGCTTACAGCACCACAGGTACTTATGTACCAGAACCATACACAGGAATAACCAATGCCTCTTAGCAACAAAGACCACTACTCAAACACACCAGAAACTACACAGTCCTTCTTCTACAGACGAAGTCCTACCTGTCTTGCACAGATCACCTTCTTCCTACCTCTTAGAAACTCCATTCTGACTTCCCATTTCCCCATCCCCTACATTGTCACCTGGCCCCTGATATTTGATGCCTGTTTTTACCTTACAGGTTACACTAAATTATCTGTGGAATATTTCAATTCCACTCTCTTCTCACTATCGCCGCTACCAACATCACTCTTCTGGGCATAGCCTTCTAGCTGGTGTCCCTGCCTCCAGTCTTGCCTCTCTAATCCAGTCTCCATATAACAAACATGGATATTTTCAAAGCACAAATCTGATGATGCCACTGTATTGCTTTGAAGCCTTTTAATGGTTACCCATCGTTTAAGATAATGACCAACATCCTTAAACATGTCTATAAAGTCCCGCATGATCTGGGTCCCTGACAAGCTCTCTACCCTCATCTTCTACCATACTTCCTCTTCATTTCCTCTGCTTCAGCCACACGAGAGTCCTTTCAGTTCCACAAACACATTTTACACATGCTTTTCTCTCTACCTGAAATGTTCTTCCTCCCTTTTTAACCTATTCATCTGTCACATCTCAGCTCAAGCACCATGTCCTCAGTGTTTTCTGTTTTTAATCTCCTGAAGTCACTTTCTTTCCTTCATTGCGCCTATCTGAGTTCATAATTACACATTTATTTGTATTGTTATTTGATTAATATCTCTCTCATAAGCATCATAAGAACAGGGATTATGTCGTTTTTGTTCACTGCTTTCCTCCAGCATCTAGTGTGGTGTCTAGCCCAGCACATATTAGGATAACATAAAATATTAAGTCTATTAAATCCATGTTTAATTATATTCCCATGAAATATTTTAACTTACAGGTGAATAGCCATTTATTCAGCAATGGCTTTAATACTCCTATATACACATACCTCAGGTCTGTGCAAAGCACTGAAGTAGAAGGAAGAAAGCAAGATCCAAATTCTTGTACAGAAAATGCTGGTGGCTTCCTTCTGCATGTAATGAACAGATAGACTTCCAGTCTGGAAGCAGGAGACTCTGGTTGGATAGATTTTTGTTTCCAGAGTATTCATGGACCAGAACATATTCCTGTCCAATGGTCTAAATGATAGTAAATCTCCAGAGTGCTTGGCACCTGGGCTTAGTTACCAAAAGGCCTACAGCTGTCCCCAGTTCTGGCCTCTCTTCCCAGCTTCCCTATAAGTCTTGAATTCACCTCCACTGTCCTCATCAAAGCCACCATTTTGTCCAGAGCCACAGGGTCTCTAAGATCTCAAACATGCCATCTCCTCATAAAGTACTGGGCTTCTTGATCCTAAACGTCTACAGCTTGGAACAGCAAACCTAAGGCAAGTTGGGGGGACTGTATAGGCTTTTGCTTTCAAAATATTGGAACTTTAATTCCAGGTTGGTAAACTATAAGAGAGTCCCCAATGATCTCTTGCTCCTAGTATTTATATCCCTTTGTAGTTCTCTCCCATATAAAAGCAGAGCTGGTGTGAATGACCAATAAAATATGGCAGATGTGACAGTGTGTAACCTCTATATAAGTTATAAAGGCATTACAGCTTCTACTTTCGTCTGCTGGATCTCTTGCTCTGGGGAAGCCAGCTGCCATGTCATGAGGACACTCAAGCAGCCCTGTGGAATGAGGTTCATGTTAAGAACTTAGACCAGCACCAATTTACAAGCCATGTGAGTGAGCCATATTGGATTGCTGCAGCCCAAGTTGATATGTAAGTGCAACCTCATGAGAGAACCTGGGTCAAAAACCACCGAACTAAGCCACTCCTGAATCCCTGACCCATAGAAGCCATGAAAGATAATGCACAATTATGGATATTATAAGGCAGTAAATTTAATTTGTTATGCAACCTTAGATACAGGCCATGAGATCAAAAGCACAAGCCCAGTGTCTGGGCTGTGTCTTTAATATTCTGGACACACAACCATTCTCCCTTTCTTATTTACAGCTTTTGTCTCTCTTCCTGTGAACCATTCTACTTAGAAGAGAATTTATATCTCTTCATTTGGGCTTCCTATATAATATGTATATGCTTCTATGCTGGTCTATGTATGTGCAATACAGCATAGTGGTTAATAGGATCAGCTTTGGAGATAGGGTTTCTTAGTTCAAATTCCTGCTCTGCCATTTACTACTTGCATGACCTTGGACAAGTGACCTAACTTCTCTATGCTTTCATTTTCTCATTTCTAGAGTACAAATAATAATAGTATCTACCTTATGGGCTTGTTTTATGTGTTCAGCACAAGACCCAGCACATAGGAAGTACTCCCAAAATAGCTCTTGTTGTTATTTTCATTACTATCACTGAACTGATCATACTGTGTTGATTGTGTAGTTTTATATCTCATTCCCTCTCCAGAATGAACTTCCTCAAAGCAATGTATTGATGCCACTTATTTTTTTCTCTCCAGCTACCCAGCACAGCCCAGCACGTAGTAGGAGATCAACATAGGCATGTCTTACTAGAATTGTCTCTGAAGGAGTGTAGGCAATTTAAAGGCCAGACACTTGAGTCACAGGGAAATAGACTAGAGATACTGTTTGTAGTGCAAGAAAGGAGCCAAAGAAAACACACAGCAGAGCTGATAACTGGGGCAGAAGGTAAGGCAGGAGGTTGCCCTGATGCCCAGAGGGTGCCTTGGCAAAGTTGTCCCAGCTCATTGCATGAAGGGTCCTACTTGCCTTTTAATGCAGGGAGCTCAAGTTTTCCTGCTCAGCTCTCAGTCTTTGGCAGGATCTTCTGAATCTAAAAGGCCTTCATTTTTTGCTGGTGTGGGTCAAGCCTTTGACAAATCTCCTTAACTCACTAATCCTTGGTTTCCCCATCTGTAGACGGAAGATAATAACCATCACATTTAAGACTCGGGAATGCTGAGGGTTAAATGTAATCAAGTTGGTAAAGCACTTAGTGCTAGAAAAAGCCCAGTAAATGTTGGCCACTCTTGGCTTGGCAAAAAAAAATGTCTCAGTGAATACAATCTTTCATTTTCTGGTGTCAAAGAATTTCAATGATTCTCAAGATTTTCTGCCTCATTTGCAGAACGAACCACGACCAAGTTTCTCTCTCTCTCTCTCTCTCTCTCTCTCTCTCTCTCTCTCTCTCATACACACACACACACACACACACACACACACACACCCTTCCTTCTGGAAGAGGTTAACTATTGTGACCGGTAAAATTAGCCCCTTTCCATCTGATAACAACCCCATCTAAGGAATTCACAACCGTTAATTAGAGGCACCCGGCAATCTTGTGAGGGAGGAAAATTATCGCTCAGTCTCTACATGCTTCTGAACCAAGTTGCTCTGGGGTAACCTCAGTCACAGAGCCTGGGCCTGAGCAGGGACAGAACAGGATGGAGCCTGCCAGCCCCTGGCCCCTGCACACCGCCTCTTCCCTCTTCCAGGGCTCCATGGGGCTGACTGGAGGCCCTGCAGTTGTAAGTTCATTATTAAATCATTTCTCACCGAAAGAAGAAAAGGACTCGAAGCTCCACACACAGTGGTTTTTAAAATGCTAGTCTCTCTTCAATAGAAATTGAATTCACTGATGTAGCCCAGGGAAAAGTGAGCTCCTTCCTTCCCACCAAATGATTCTTTCAGGGTAATATAGCAGTTAAACCTTCAGGTACATAATAGCACGCCGCTCTATTAGCTAAGGCGATTTTATTCTTCAGCTTGCAGCTTCTTGC
Organism: Rhinopithecus bieti; assembly: GCF_001698545.2. Lineage (NCBI taxonomy): Eukaryota > Metazoa > Chordata > Mammalia > Primates > Cercopithecidae > Rhinopithecus > Rhinopithecus bieti. Next base: position 555,078 of record NW_016812419.1, read on the forward strand.
CCGACAGTTGTCACCTAGACAACCATGTCTCCATGAACTCAAGAGGAGACCGGGGGGTGTCCTCTGAGGAGACAGCCAGCCTGATACATCAAATCTTCTGGTGCGAAGCAACCATTCTTGGCTTTGCGATGTGGAACACACTAAATAATGCATTCAACTGTTGTCTATTCATCTTTTCCATCACCTCCACTGCAGGCCCCTCCTTGCCTGTGACCGTGACCTTGAAATGCTCCCTCAGCTTCAGGCCTTCCTATTCTCCTTTTATCAGCAAATCTGGTTCATTGTGAGTGTGTGTGTGTGTGTGTGTGTGTGTGTGTGTGTTTAACAACTTTCCAACCTTGCAGCTTCCTGGCTATCCTTTTTTTATTTTGAAACAAAAGAATTGCAAAGGCAGAAAGTTCTCTGTACCAATGTGTAAGGAGACTCTAATCAGACAAGCCCCAGCATGCTCTCATGTCTTAATAAGGAGATGCCATCTTGGTCTGCCCCTGTCTGGGAAGGGTTGAGCCCCAAGGCAGAAAGGGAGAGCCACCCCTCCTGACCTAAAACAACAAGAACCACCAAGTAAATGAAATCAAAGAAAAAGGAGAACAAAGTGTCCATTACAGGAGAAAGGACCAAAGTTGCATTTTCCTCACACCAGGAAGTAGTGTGGCCCTCCCAGGATTAGGACGAGAAAGTCTGGAGGACCCGGATGGCATCTGTGAGATGCAAAGTGAGGTGATGGTTACTCATGAGGTGGGTATGCTTGTGTTGGGAAAAGCATCTAACTCTGTGGGCTGTCCAGTCATTCGTGCAGTCATCTAACAAATATTGAGTGTTTATGTGTTTTCCTGAGCTCTCTTCTAGACCCTGGGGACATAGCACTGAACAAACCAGGCAAAATCCCTGCCCTCATGAAACTTACACAGTAGTGGAATAAATGTTGCTGAATGTTATTTTAAAGTCATCAAATTGTTAGCTAAGTGTTTCCTGTAGGTAGTTGCAAAATAAGGAGTGTGGGAGAAGAAGATCACTTGCTTTAATATACCAGTTCATCCCAAGCATTGTACATGCCAAATAAAGCAAGCTATCCTATCAGTTTTTATCTTTGTAGCTACCAAGGCTCCACAAGAGAGACACTGGCCTTCTTATTTATAGTTGCAGTGGTCACACTGTTTGCCCATGATTGCTCTTCACGGGGAATCACAAAGTGGTGTGCTGGTGCCAGCTCATGCTGACTCAAGGCCAATTGTGTTCAACTTTTCTCAATTCCATATTTAGTGACATCACGTTGATAGCTTCAAATTAGCCAAGGTGGGAATATCTATACTGTGGAAATCAGCTACAAATCAGGGGCTTTGTTTATTTGTTTACAAGCTTGTTTATCAGCACACTACTAGAGCCACTCCTTCCTCAGGTCCCAGAAATTCTACTTATTTGGGTAAGATGATACTATCCTCTCCAACCCAACACATGACCTGAGTCTGGCTGATCAGAGTGCACTATCCTCTTGGCCACATCAATTGGTGCAGGAATAGACACAGGAACCACAATTGGCCAATCAGAGCCTTCTCCAGGATTTACGTGTGTGTGTGTGTGTGTGTGTGTGTGTGTGTGTGTGTATGTGTGTGTATACATACACACACACACGTACACATATATTATATATACACACATATATGTAGACAGATTTTAAGTGACAAATGAAAATTACACATATTTATCATGTGCAACATGTTTTGAAGTATGTATACATTGTAGAATGGCTAAATTGAGCTAATTTACATATGCATTACCTCATGTGCTTATCATTTACTTGTGGTAACACTTAAAACTTACTCAGCAGTTTTCAAGAATACATTATTATTAACTACAGTCACCATGTTGCACAACAGATGTCTTGAACTTTTTCTTCCCGTCTAACTGAAATTTTGTATCCTTTGACCAACATGTTCCCAACCCTCCTTCCCTCCCAGCTCCTGGGAATCACCACTCTACTCTCTGCTTCTGAATTCAGCTTTTTCAGATTCTACATATAAGTGATGTCATGGAGTGTTTTTTTTCTTTACTAGCACATTTTACTTAACATAATGTCCTCCAAGTTCATCCGTGTTGTTGCAAATGACAGGATTTCCTTCATTTTCAAGGCTGAATAATATTCTATTGTGTACATGTATACCACATTTTCTTTATCCATTCATCCATTGGTGGACACTTAGGTTGATTTCATATCGTGGCTATCATAAATAGTGCTGCAATGAACATGGGCATATAGACATCTCTTCGATTTGCTCATTTCATTACCTTTGTTCCCCAAGATTTTAACCAGTGCTATTAGAAAAAGAAAAAAATGCTCTTCTCCTCTAGGGTCAGGAGGAATAAGGATCATATAAGCCTAGAGGTACCATCTTTTCCACCCTCTTCTCAGTCAGCCAGATAATAAAGCCAACACAGAAGAAAGCAGAACAAGAGATGTACAGAAGACAGAGCCCTGATGGCATTGCTTGTGCACCTATTACACCCATAGGTGGAAGAGGCCAGAGTGCGAGTGAGTTAACACACATAAGAGAAACCCTAAACCAATGATGGGTAGAAGCTAGCTATGCTATGCCTGAGACTACTTATCCCTGAACTTTTCAGTGATATAACTCACATACATTGCTTTTTTTTTCCTCAAGCTAGTTTGAGTTGCGATTGTATCACTTGCAACTGAAATAACCTTAATTACAATATGTCTGCCCTCATATCCTCCTCCTCCACAAACTGGTTTGTTTCTTAAGTAGACAGCATCAGTGCCCTGCCCATATTATTTTGGCACTCACTGTCCCCATGTAGCCTGATGCCTTCCTACTGTAAGCAAATGAGATATTCTCAGGTGAGAGAGGCCACAGTGCTAATAAATCAACACACATAGGAGCAATGATCAACAGGAGACTGGATAAATACCTCAGCCTCCTTGCCACTCAGGTGAGACTTTAAGGCATGTTCCACACCATCTACCTGAGATCCCTAGCAGGATTGAGTCTCAGTTGCCCACAGTGACACTCCAAGATTTTTTGACACTCCAAGATTTTTTTTTTCTTCCCTGTCTCACTTCTCCACTTCCTAAAGATGCTTCCTGGAATCACTTCCCAAATAAAAAACTTGCATCCAAATTCTTGTGGCAGGATCTGCATCTGAGAGAAATCCAACTTAGAGAAATAGTCGCCAAATACATTAAGTAAATAATGACAAATTATCACTACAACCCAAACTATTTTGTCCTCCCCTTCTAGTACTCTCCTATGATGGTTTCTCAGCCAAAGTTATGTCATGTTCCTTGTTTCACGTTACCCAATGCCTGCCTACAGAGTTTGTCTGCAAATGAGGAAAGAAAACTGCTATTCAGATCTGCAAACGAGAGTCATACTCTTGCTTTTCAGTCATCATCACAAATTTGAATTGGGGTTTGGTCTACATTGGTTTTGGCTATGACATATAAAATCTGGAGGTTCCCCAAGATTTGTGTTTGTTTGTTTTTGTTGTGTTTTGTTTTTTGAGACAGGATCTCACTCTGTCACCCAGACTGGAGTGCAGTGGCATGATTTCAGCTCACCGCAACCTCTGTCTCCAAGGCTCAAGCGATTCTCCTGCCTCATCCTCCCCAGTAGCTGGGATTACAGGTGTGCCCCACTACTGCCTGGCTAATTTTTGTATTTTTAGTAGAGACAGGGTTTCATCGTGTGTTGGCCAGGCTGGTCTCGAATTCCTAACCTCAAATGATCCACCCGCCTCGGCCTCCCAAAGTGCTGGGACTACAGGCATGAGCCACAGCGCCCGGCCTTCCCCCAAGGTTTTCTTTGGGGCACCAGTGAATGCAGAGCAAAACTTACTGGTTTTTCCTCTGTGAGAAAGTCAGCATGGGCAGCTAGAGATATTATCACATTAAAACAACTCCCTCCCTTTCACCTGATTTGTTCAAACTTACCACAGGCTAAGAGGCCCATAATTGTCAGAAGAGTTGGGGCTGGAATTACCTTTTCCCAAAGGGAGAGGCCAACTCTGTGTGTGAAACTTTGGAGTGTGCGTGCTCACAAAAGCAGAGAGCACTGTGAGAACCACACCCATTCTTCCCAGGAAACAGGGAGACAGAAAATATTTGTTCCAGGTATGAAGCTGCCAGGTTTTAGCAACTCCCAACACCTACATACCTGTATTTTTCCAAAGCCTTAGTCTGGGAGTAATTTCCTAATGTATTGCAACTCCTTTAGACTGGGTATGCCTCTGACTCCACAGTAAGTAGGTATGGAGGGACTAATTAAATAAATTTAAGTGAAAGACATTGTGATACCAGATGAAAAGAGTCCAAGTCTAAATTGCTGTGGCTAATGCTTGCAGGAATAAGAGATCTTTAAGGAGCAAATTTCAGAAGAGTGGTGTGGCATTAGGGAAAACCTGAACTTGGAGTTGAGTACGTGCATATGAATTTCAGCCACATCAATGCCAAGCTAGCTGGCAGCATGCATAGTGGTTTTAAAAACAGACTCTGGAACCAGACTGCCTAGATTTGAATCCCAGCTCCACTACTAACTATCTGTGTGACCCTGGGCAAGTTAAGTAACCTCTCTGGGCTCATCTCCTTCATCAAGGAATAGGGATAATAATGGTACCTGCCTTGTAGGACTGATGTCAGTATGAAATGAGTGAACACCTATCAAGGGTTTAGAAAAGTGTCTAACACATAGTAAGCTCCAAAATGGTTGCTTTTATTATAGGTCTCAGCCTCCCTGGGTTTCAGTCTTGTAGGTAAATGGAGGATTTCTACCTGGCCTATATTTTGGGAGTTTGTGAGGACAAGATGACACAACATCATTGGAAGAGAAAATCTGGTAAAATATAATATAAATTTAGATTGTGATTAAGTCAGTTCAAGCTTTTGTGACCAACCTTCCTCCCCCAAAGACTCCAGCTGGGCATTTAAAGGTTTGGTTAGTCTTGACTTCCAGGAAAAGAAACAAGAGCTCAGGGAAACACACCCTCCCCTCTACAAGGGTTGGACATATGGCTAGCAGCTGGGATTTATGCAAAGTATTCTTCAAATTAGCCCAAAAGCCCCACTGTTCAGTTATTGCCCCCAGTGCAGTCATAAAACCCACAGTTCACAACTGCCAGCAGGTTGTTACATCCCCAGGCCTGTGTTCGCCCTGGCCCCTCTCAGCTGCCAAGCCATGGCCACTCCAAGCTCCCTGGCCCCGGAGCCACCTGCATGTCCTCTGGTTAACTCAATCTGCTGTCAAGAAGAAGGAAGTAATTAAATAGGGGACATGTCAGTCCCACCACAGGCCCTGGAAAAGTCAATAAAATTTAGTCATCAGAATGGGAACTGATTTTTAACCACTCTACCATAAACCATGACACACACACACACAAAAGGTGTCAGCTTCAGGCCACATAGCAACCAAACCCATGAACTTCTGGTGCTCAACATAGTTTCTCTAAAATAGCTTTCATGGAACAGAAGGAAGGAAAAGAAGGTGCTGTTTACTTCACTGAAATGTGACTCGAGAAATGAAGGAACAATATCTTGTTTCCTCCATAGCCCTACACCCTGAAGAGATTAGGGGGAGTGACATGGGTGGTGGTGAAGAAGATAAAATATAGTCACTAGAAGGTTAGGCTGATCAGGGTTGGGGAGACTGTGCATGAGAAAGTCGGCCATTAGATAACAGTTGAATTAACAACTTTGTTACTTGCTTTCTGCTTCAAACACCTCTGCCCTCCTATTTCACTGCACTATAGTCTGAACGGATTTTCTCAGCAGTCACAGTGCCCCATCACCAGAGGGGCTGCAGGGAGGAGGGTGGCAGAAGGGAGAACCAGAACACGTGGGAACCAGTATTCTGCTTGCCTGATCTGCCCCACTCTGCCTGCCTACCTGGCTGGCCTTTTCTTCCCCTTGGCTCCTTTCTGCTCTATTTGCTCTATAAATCATGAAGTTTTCATGAAATCAATCTTAATAACTACTTCATGAGAAATTCCAGCCATAATCTAGCACGACCAGCTCTAGATTTGGCCAAAAAGTGTTTGGAGGTGGCATGAAGTGGGGAGAGGAAGAGAAAGGTTTCCTCGGAGACATCACAACAGATCCAGAGTTCAAGAAATGTACTGAATCCTTCTTTTCCCACAGTCCCAACTCTCTTCACAAAAAGGCCTAGAAGCCCTTTTGTTTCATTTGGTTTTACTTTTTTTCCTCTTTTTAAAAAGTCAAGGGTAATTTAAAAGTATTTCAATGTAATACTGAATGCAAAATGCAGAGCATAATGCAAGGCACAACTGCCTTAAAGTTCATGCTTAACATTTATTGAACACTTACTACCTTTGATCCTCACAACTTTCTTGGGCAGTAAATTCTAATTCAATTTTAAAGATGAGAAGATTGGCCCCAGAAAAATTCAGTAACATGCCAAACGTCATGTGGCTGGTGAGTGATAGAGATAAGATTTGAACACTCACTCAATATTTGTTTCCTGTTAGCTCTCCATGCTAACAATAGCTTACATTTTCTAATCGAGAGCAGATTCCCAACCCTTTCATGTATATTACCTTGTTGGATATTCAACCATCTCTTGGGGCAGGTGTTCTTGTCCCCAATTAAGAGATGAGGAAACAAAATCTAGAGGAATTAAGTGATTTTCTAGTATTACAGAGGCAGAAAGTAAAAAGCAAGAGTCAAATACACCGTTTGTTCTTCTCACCAAACCCCTGCTTTGTCAGAATAAGTCTTTACCTAAGGGAAGTTCCTATCAGCCCTGTTAAAATCTTCAGACCACTCCATGAAAATACACCCCCCTGCTTCACCTTCTAGGCTTCAAGAGACAGATGTGATGGCTCCTTCATTGGCTACATCCACCCTACTGGTGAGATGTGTTTAAATTTCCTGCAAGGTGGCTACACAGGGCTGTGTAGATTTTTTGGTGAATGACCTCTCTGCATCTAAGGGGCCACCATTCACATCTTAGATACGGTAGACTTATAATTTTATTAAGAAAATTTTCCAGTAGATGGCAGTAATGTGTCTTAAGGAAGGGGTGGGTGCCCTTTTGTAATTCATGCAGAGGCAATGTAAAGGCTAGTGGGGCCTCTGATGATGATGGTGGTGTCTGATGGTGGTGTCTATTTTAAATTCTTCCTACCTGTGATGTTAAGATGGCAGTGTTTCATCTATCCTTGTCTAGTACCTCTTAAAACCTAACTGGGAGATGGTCTCTGCAGGAGTTCATCTAAGGGTGCCTACAGTGAGACAGACATTGTTCAAGGTGAACCTATGATGGTGAACAAAAGGACCATGGTTCCTTCCATCTTAGATATTGAAGTTAGGGCATATAGTCATCTTTAGTTGGCTTACCATTTCTCTATGACTTGCCTCTACTCTATAAGTTGTAAAAGCTAAAAAAAAAAAAAAAAAAAAAAAAAAAAAAAAAAAAAAAAAAAAAAAAAAACAACTTTTGAACTCCTTTGCTGTTAGGAGTGACCATGTGAACTAGTTCTGGCCAATAAGATATTAACAGTATCGATTAATGCTCACTTTTCCTCTTTCTCCTTCTTTCTGACTGGAATACAGATGCTGTGCCTGGAAGAGCAGCAGTCATCTTGTAAACATGAGGATTAAATGTACTTGCTATAGAAAGCAGAGAAAGAATGAAAATGAATCTGAGCTCTATATGGCATCATCAAGCCACTAGACCTGTGTTGGACTGCCTATGTTGGTATAGGAGTTAAATAAACTCCATATGCTTAAAGAACAATCAGCCAGGTTTCCTATTACTTGCAGGTGAACACTACCTTACATGACACAAGGACTTACTGGGCAGTAAGTTCAAATATCATCATACCTGTTTCACAGATGAGAAGACTGGCCCCAGATAAATTAAGTAACATGCCCAAGGTCATGTGGCTGGAGAATATAGAGATAAGATTTAAACACTCACTCAATATTTGTTTCCTGTTAGCTTTCTATGCTAATAATAGGTCACATTAATCAAATAATAATAAAAATGAATGGATAATTATAAACACGAATAAATGCCATGCTAGAAAAATACAAGACACCATGGGATATAAACTGAGGCAACTGACTAGGTCTAGGGAGCGAATAAGGCTTGGCTGGGGAAATGACATTGAATATCAATAATTAGTAGCTGAAGCAAGACAACTTCTGGCAGAGTAAAAAACTTGTCAAAGGCCTTGAGGTGGGAGGAAGCATACCTGGTGGGGGTAGAGAAAGAAGGACAGTGCACACAAGTGGAGAAGGTAAATCAGCCCCCAGGGATCAAAACTGTGACCTTAACCTCTTTGCTCAGCTCATTAACCAACAGGATTGACTATCCACAGCCAGCTAACCACTCAGGCATCTCCAAAGGGGAAGGAATGCAAATGGAAGTTTCCTCAGGCCTAGCTGAAGTGGGAAAGAAATTAGGGTCATTCCTAACTATTCACATCAACAGAAGGCCAGGAGAATCCCCAAAGGAAAGTCAAATTAAAAGTGCTATTGGTGAATACCCAAGACAATGAGTGCGTGGGTCGACCTAGGCCCTCTGTAAATGTTCGTTGAATGGTTGAACAAAAGATGTCAGTGAAAGTTATCTCAAACTATAAAATGATGCTCAAATCATTATCCCCAGTCTATGATATGTCAGAAACACACTCACCTTTACAGTATAATCTACAAAATGGCAATAGAAAGCTTTTTATATTCTTGCTGAGTACAAGGCCCAGGGTCCTGTCTTCCTATTAGTGAATCTTAGCTTTGCTCTTTGCTCTGAAAAGGGGGACACTTTCTCTATCCAAGTTCATTTCTCTGAGCACCAGACTTCCTTCTCTCCCAGCATTCCCAGGCCACCTGCCACTTTGAGCCAAGGCACACAGTCAACTCACAGAACAACTGAACATTTACACATTCAGTTTCGCAGAGAGTCAAAGCAAGAGACAGTTCCCTCCATCAACTTTTTCAGCCTTGGAATTTCAGTTCTTCTCAGCTTAATGGGGGTCATGGCTGAGTTCTCTGGATTCCAAGAGAGGACATACATAGCACAGGAGCATACATTTTCTGGATGCCAACTAAGTGCCAGGAGCCACACATCCGAACCTCCTTTAAATCTCCCAACAACCCTTAGAGTTAACTTTTGTTATTTCCTCTCACAGATAAGGATTCTGAGATACAGAGAATTTAAACAACTTGCCCAAGGTCACACAGCTAGTCAGTGCTAGAGAGAGAACTCAAACCTAAGCCTGTTTGCATGCAGAGGCTGTGTTTTCCTTCCTTTCCCTCTACCAGTTTCCCCAACCTGTGGGATCACTTCCTTTAAAACAGTTGTGTTCAAAATCCTGCTAAAGTGTTCCTTTGCCTAACCAATATAGTCAAATCTTTAGCCCTGCCTCTGGGAAGACTGTTTTTCTCTGTTCCCTCCTCCCTGCTTCACTCTCCTCCTCTCCCTTTGTTTCCTCCTTCTTCTTCTGTTCACTCTCTCTTTCCCACACTTACTCCTTTTCTCCCCTTTCCTCTTTTGTCTCCTTGTCTCTGTCTTTTCTTCCCTCTCTCCCTAACCTCCCTTCTTTTTCCTCTCTCCCTCCTTCCTTTGCTCACTCTCTCTTTCTCCCTCTCCTTATTCCTCTCTCCCTCCCCCTACTCTCCACTTTCTTCTTTCTCTCCTTCCTCACTCCTCCTTCTGTCCACACCCCACATCCTGCCCCCTGACCCCCACAGACACCCAGGCTCTTCAACCTCTCAGTTAGAGTAGAGCATCATGGGATACTCTGAATTCTGCATTTGCTTCATCTTTTCTACTCCACTGTGACTTTGCCCATTAAATTCCCCTTGAGCTCTTTCTAACTGTCCCGCCACCCCACCCACTTACACACAGTAGCACACTCACAACCCAAGGCAATGCCCTTGGCCTTATTGCAGGAAGGAAGTCCCCCTGTCAGACATGTCCTGTTGGGGCTCTAGACAATGTTTAACCCTGGGCCAGCTCTCCTCCACCACAAGTCATGCCTCAAGTGTCTAGATAACACAGGGGCAAAACTGCCCTCCATCCTTCAAATGGAGAGTGGACTGGGCGTGGGGTATGGATCTGTAATTTCAGCTGATCGCAGGCTCACTAACATCCACCTGGGAAGTGGTAGTCTCTCCTGTTCTCCCGCACTTCTTACCAGCCTTCCAGCTCCTCCCTATCCCATAGGACTTGTCTATACTCTCTTTTCAGCCACATAGCACTTCCCACTGAGCCTAAATTTCAGCAGGGTCCTGTGCACCTCAGCACTTTGCCTAAAACTTTCACCCTATCCCTTACCTGCTTAATGCCTATTTATCTTCCATGTCCAATCCTAACCATCACCTCTACCGGGAAACCTGCCCTGACTCTCCAGTCATATGCTGGGGTTTGAGATCTCCCTTCTGTGCTCCCAGAGCTCCCTGGCTTTTCCTCTCCACACCATTATCTTGTTGGACTATAATCTCTTGTTCACTGATCAGTTTCCGCCACTGGATTGAGGGCTCCATGAAGAAGGATTATGACATCTTTCTCACTGTGGAATCACCAGACTCTGGGGACAATCACGACACATAGTAGTCGCAGAGTAAATATTTATTGTGGTCACAGTATACAGGATTCCTTTTCTCTCTATTTTTCCACGTAATTTTAAGCTCTCTGAGGACAAAGTCTAAGTACTTTTCATCTTTGGATACTCAGTAATAAGAATAGAGTTTGATGCAGGATAATGAAAACTGAAGGCCCTAACATGTTTTAATCTGGAAAAGAAGTGACTGGGGAAAGTGGTGGAGGATACACTCACTGTCTTCAAATAGTTTAAAGGCTGTCAAATAGACTAACACAGAATTACTCAAAGCATGGTCCGTAGGCCAGTAGCATTGTATCATTGTGAACTTGTTAGACATACTAATTTGTGTGTCCACCCTAGACCTATGAAATCAGAAACTCTAGAGTGGGACCCAGCACTCTGTTTTCAGAAACTCTTCAGGGGATTGTAATGTTCACTAAAATTTGAGAAGCATTGGGCTAATTGGTAACCTCATTCTCAGTTAAGAAGGAGACAATTTTCCATTTAATGTACAAAACATTTATGAATGAGTCTATTGCAATAATGGCAGAGTGTCTTAGTCCATTCAGGCTGCTGTAAGAAAATACCATAGACTGGGTGGCTTATAGACAACAGAACTTTATTGTTTTCACAGTTCTGGAGGCTGGGAAGTCCAAGATCAAGGTGCCAGCAGATTTGATGTCTGGTGAGAGCCGGCTTTCTGGGTCATAAATAGTGTACTCTTGCTGTGTCCACACATGTCAGAAGGAGCAAGGGAACTCCCCAGGGTCTCTTTTATAAGGGCATTAATCCCATTCATTTGAGCTCTACCCTCAGAGCCTAATCTCCCAAAGGCATCACCTCAGGGGTTAGTATTTCAAAATATAAATTTTGGGGAGACACAAACATTCAGATCATAGTAAAGAGCCTGTCCACTGAATTTCCTGCAACTCAACAGGTTCCAGAAGAGGCAGAGTAACCTATCATCAGGATTCTGTTGGGTCTTTATGCCTTTATGCCTAGAGGCAGAGACCGGAGGGAGTAGCTAAAGCCCTTCAGGAATTCCCCATTGATTTCTGGTATGTGGAATTAGGGACTAAAGGGTCCTTCTGAGGGCTGGGGTTTAGGGGAAGATGGTTAGGAGGCAGTGACACAGGCAGGAGGAGGGCACTGATACTTGTCATTTTAATGTGAGAAGGGCTTTGTAGCTGGAGAAGGCAGGGAACTTTGCAGTTGCGATAATACCGCTACCAAGGTTAGCAGTTATTAAACAATGACTATATGTCAGGCATATAGTAATTGTCAGGCATATAGATAACATATGTTAATTTGCCTTGTGAAGATTTTCTCTTTTAATTCTTCTAACAATCCTATAAAATCATTAATGTCATCTTTTATTTTGGGTGAGGAAATAAAGTGAGAATGAGGCTAAGTGAATTTTCAAAACATCGCACAGTTAATAAGTGGTATCGCTGGGATTTGAACCCAGGTAGTCTGACTTCAGACTTCTGACTTCTACTCTGTGCTACAACCTCCCTAGTGCTAAAGACCTTAAGAAGTCAAATGTCCAGGATCTAGAAAGTCTTTGGCTGGTGCCAATGAGACTCCCAGGCAACGGAATTGAGGGAGGAAGGTGAGTTACAGAGGAAATGCATTAGTCAGAATAGGCTAGGTTGTGTTGCAGCAACAAGAAACCCTTGAAATCTCAGTGTCTTAGACCAATGAATGCTCACTGCCTCCTCACGCAAAGTCCATCACAGGTACTCCTAGGTGAGTTGCTTTTCTGGGGAGCACTTCTCCCACTAGATCAAACCCAAGTACCTTCCACTGATGGCTCCACCCTCTGCTGGCAGCTTTTGACACCATCTGCATCCCACCAGCTGACTGGAGAAGACTCAGACCAAGTGGAGGATCTCACAAGTTATTTGAGGGGACCCAAGCCTGAGAGCTGAGTGAAGCACTTACTCCCATTTTCCATTGGCCAGAGCTAATTATATGACCCCACATCAATGCAAAGGAGCTGGGAGAGAACCCTTCCTTCTTGAGTTCCCAGGAAGAAAATGAAAGCGTGGTGGACACCAGAATTGTCTCTGCCACAGAGACATTTTATCTTCCCATCCATGAAGAGGTGAACATTAGAGTTTCTAGACATGATCTCTAAATCATTTTAGATTGTTCACACCTAATGGCAAAACATTTTAGGCCCATATTTCAATAGATATACATTTATATAGAAAGCATATGCATTCACTTAAGCCAATTTAGGTATCATGTATTTGGTTGTGCTTGATTTCTTTGTGTTTTAGGTAAAGAAGTAAATATAAAGATAAGTTTAATTTTTTCCTGCTTCTCCCCCAATAGATTGTCTCATTACTCCCTGGACTTTATTTATT